>NC_088602.1:103556564-103856564 GCF_036013475.1 Columba livia | reverse complement strand
GCAAACATTAGTAAAACTTTATATAACTAAGAACAGAACTCAATAAGAAGAAATACACTTTCTAGTGAACTGAAAGAAATTTGGAAAGGAAAATAAAAATTAAAATGAAGTATTTTGTATGCCTTCTGAGTTACCAGCATAGTACAGTTGATGTGGGAACAGGCTGCTTTTTTTCCCTACATGAGTATCAACTTTGCACAGTGCCTCATCTAATAACAAAAATGGCTCTTGCAAAGAAGCAATATCAGAATAATTTCAAGAAATGCACGTTTCACTGATTTGTTTTACTACATTTATAAATCAATACTTAGGGTTTTTAAACACTAAATTCACCTGTTCTCTATAGATACTATTTTAATACCCTCTGAGAATTCTGACATATATATGCAGTACTTGATCAGATGGCTAGAAGAAGAAAAATGTCACTTTTGTGTACACTCATTTAGATCATACGCAGCTTTGTCTTACATTACTGCATTTTTTTAAGAGCACACTAAATATTCCATTTAGTAATTTTGAATAATTTAATAAGAGAGAGGTAGTGCTTTTTGAAGATAAATCAGGAGAGGGAAAAGTATGTTTTTGACAGCTTGTCTTCTAAAATAATGAAAATGGAACTAATTGTTCCTGTGTAAAAGGGGAACTGAATACAGATAAAAGCTTGTTTACATGTGTTGTTAATTTTTTTGTTGTTTAAAAACTAGGTAAGTAGTCCAAGCTGTAAATGGTCGCTTATCTTTAAGTATATACCAGATGGTGGAAGTAAAGGCAACAGTGCCAGGCTCTTCTCAGTTTTGCCCAGTGACAGAACAGTAGTCAATGGTCACAAACTGAAACACAGGAAACTCCACTTCAACACAAGAGAAAACTTCTTCACTGTGAGGGTGGACACACACTAGAACAAGCTGCTCATCGAAGTTGTGGTGTCTTCATCCTTGGAGATATTCAAAACTCAATGGCAAATGACTCTGAGCAACCTGCTCATGCTGACCCTGCTCTGAGGAGGGAGCTGGACTTGGTGATTTCCAGAAATACCCTCCAGCCTCGGCTCATCTGTGATTTAAAGATTTATTGAGCTGCACAGTTACACTGTTAACTTGAGGGGTATTGTTTAAATATACATATTTCATTTTAAAACTTTCTTGTCTGAAAATCAACATTGTCTGTTATGTTATCTGAAGACATTTCATTCTACAATGAAAGGAGGGAAGGAATTGCTGTCTGGCAGTATAAGAGTAACTTATTCCATTTATAGTCTGTGACTGCTAATGACTCTGTGAATGATCTTATTTTTCCTTTTAAATTCCTTTATAAAGTACTTGCTATATCATTAATTCCTAATAGCTAGTAACAACATGAAGTGGTTTTATATTCAGTAAAAAATTATGATCATCAAAATAATTATTTCCCAAAAAAATGTAAGTTGTCACAGAAATATTTTAAGATACCAATAAACTGAAAACCATGTGCAGTTAATATGTTATTCCAATGAAGGTCAAAAACCATAGGCGAAGCTTAAGAAAGCACTTCAGTAGTAACTGAAACTTAATTTTTGAATTATCCATTATCTTCCTCTCCAAATACAAAAATAAAAATACTAGCTATGGTATATATATATTTAAAAGTAAAACTCTGCATTGCCAATACAGAATAAAAGCTGGCACTTTAAAGAACTGTTGGTTATTATAAAAGTTTTGATATTTTTTTTTTTTTGGCCAACCCTATACTACTTCTCCACTGATGGCTGCTAGTTAGAACACTGGGAAATGTGTGTTTTGGTACACATTTTCCCCTCTCTGTTCAATTCTGGTCTGGTTTCAGATTGTTTTAATTTTTTGCAGTTGTTCGTTCTTCAGTAGATTAGGAAACTATCAGGCAGTGCATTTCAGAACAACTTTCCTAATTGTGTGGGGTTTTTTACACCTTGGTTTTACAACTTTTTGATTTGTCTGGATTTACACATTTGGAGCAGGTATTCACACCCAGCTAATTAATATCTGCAATTGGTTTTCATTAAATACTGTTTTATACTTCAGGTACAGATGAGGTTAATGGAATGGTAAATAATGCCTTCATCTTTAAAAATATATGTAGTAGCTTTACTCTTTGAGAAAAAGAGTATCACACATTTGAAGTACTCCTTTTAATTGATACAAGCACTGCATCACATTTATAAAAAGGCTCTAAAAAGTGCTGGACTGATCAAATTATCAAAGTGAAGATCCAGTTGAATAGTGTGCAGACCTTTAAAAGACTTGAAATTATCTCAGTTCTGAAATCCCATTTCTGATTTTCACAATGGGTAACAGAAAAGTGCTTGTGACACTTTACTGCCAGAAATTTTAGGTTTTGAATTCATGTGATCTAATAAATCGTTTAAAATGGCCAGTTAGACACAGTGATGTAGCTTGTATGCCTGTGAAAGTGTTATTTTTTCTTTCCCCATCTTATAGTTTGTGTTATGATTTATTATATTACTGGCTTATTATAAATATTAATGAGTACTAGAATTAGTAGGTAACATTCTGAAACTCTGACTAATTGTATTACATTGATCTATGGGTGGGTGAAAGATAAACTTTTCCTGCAGGTAAAAGGGGCAAGGTACTGGGACTGTCTTGCAGAAATTTAGAGAATTGATAGAAATCACGTTTGTTGTGTTGCAGTTTTTATGCCATTGAGAGTTTTGGTTTGTGAAGGGTTTTTTTTAGTTGTTTCCAAAATGAAAAGACAAATTGCATTATTTCAGCAAGTTTCATGACTGTATCATCTGGAAGGTTTGGTGGCCTGAAAAAACAGACATGTTTTTGAAGTATCATCTCTTGTCTTTCTTTGAGGTGCATCTGTTCAGGTAACTGTTTAGCAGTGATAGCTTGGCTGTTGTCCAGCAATTTAATTAGCACTTGCTTACCTAATGTCTTACAGCAGATAATATTATTACTGAATTCAGGGACTCTGGAAATCCCATATCTGGCAAAGCAGGCTTAATAATGAAAATCACTATGTTTTTATATTGTGTTTATCTTGGCAAGAACACCTACTAGAACACATACATTTTTCACTAGGTAGAAAACATGCAGTTCAGAGTTGCAATCCCTGAGTTGTTCACTCTTTAGAAAAACAGAATTGAGCAGGAATTAAAATTGAATGAAAACTGAAGAGGGAGTTGCAGAGAAGGACAAAGTGTACAACATTTTCTAGACAGATGTTAATTTGTTTCTTACTGGGTGAAACTGAACCGCTGTAATGTATTTGTGTGTGGATTTTGAAATGTTTTGAGCAGAGTATCTGTGGAAAACTGAGGGTGGACTTCAGCCCCTGGGCTGATTCAGTTGCCTGATTTCTTCACGCAGGCTAGCTAGCTTGACTCCTGCTTCACAGCTGCTGGGAGCTGATTTTTGAGACTCATACTCACAGGTGGGAGTCATTTCATGTCCTGCTGAAAGGAGAGGAAACATGCTCAACCAGTGGTTCTATAGAAGCAATGTTATATTAATTTTGCCTCTTCCCTTCCAACCCTCCTCTTGGCAGGAGTGTGGAGAATGGCATGAATAAGTATGTTGTTGGTGAGTATGTGAGGACAACAAAACTGAAAAAACCCACAAAAATGGAGACATGTTTATATTTCACTGGGAAACTGGGGATTACTCTGTCCTTTTAGCAAAAAGGAAAAGTCTGTTTGCAAACATGGGTATGTGCTCTGCTATACTAGTGGTGATGCTCAGAAATTCTGGTGGTTATTATCTGTGGCTACGCAGCATAACCTTCCTTTGCTTTTTCCCATCAGGACCCATCAGAGTTCATAATCTAGTATCATTGGATAAACTTGCAATGAGCTTGGTTTTAATTCATCTACTGTACTGTAGTTTGTTTATCAGCTTCTATGCATGCAGGTGTGCACAGAACAGCAGGGACAGGTGCTGCTGTTGCCACTCCAAGGGGAAGTATCTCTTCTCAGGTTTCAGTGCTCCAGCTCTCTATCTGCATATGCAATTTAGTCACCAGCTAATTTTAAGTGTAATTTTTCACATTCCAGGTTGCCCCCTCACGGATATTTTTATATTGAGTAGACCAGAAACCAAGTTTCTGTTAGGCACTCAAATTAGACACCTTAAGTAGACAGTCCAAGTAGTCCCAGAAGTTTTAGTTTTCCCTGTTTCGCAACATATGAATTGGATCATTCTTAAGAATCATATCTTGCTAAAATGAAAGAAATATGCTGCTTATGACATTGTTTTCTCCTACCTACAAGTCCATCTCTCCATACTTTCAAACTGCTGTATTGAGATGCCCTGCTTCTGTGTGTGTACTTTTGCAGTAGGACTAAAATGTCAATAATATATCATAATGACCAAACAGAGAATGAAAATTGTATCTAATTGTTCTCTTGGAATGATCTCAAATTCTGCCAGGCAGCTTCTGAGGTATTCAGTTATGAATTTGTAGTTGTATATCTGTTTATTTCAGAACACAAGGGAAAAATTAAGCAAAGGAGTCATAATAACATTTTTCTATGGACTGTACAGACTAGTATAATTGGTTTTAATAAAACTGGAGAAACCATTTCAAAGGAAATAACTGATTATAGTCTGATGTGACCATATTGAGGATTCTTAAAGATATTTATAAAGATTTCTTTAAGGATTTATTAAAATTAGCAAGGTCATGTGTTTCTTCTGACAAAGCTAGAACCTTCTCACGGAGGCCAGATTGTACTGAAGCAACTGCTTTCAGTACAGGCTGCCCAGTATTTAATTTCATCTTTAAACTACATTTACTCCAAGATTTTTAATGTATCTTTAAAAGATAAATCATTGTTTTGTTAATATAATTTTAGGCTACAAATATGCTTCTTGGCACTACTAGTAATATCCCACCTCTTCAAAGGGGAGCATTCCTTTTACTGTGGTGATCAAGATATATGTTAATTTGTTGATATGTTGATTAATCAAATTGTTTTTTATTCTCTGCATTTCAGATAAGCATAAGGCCTTTTCCAAAATGCTAGTCACAAATAGGAAAAAATAAATGAGGTACACTTGCACAAAGAAGTGCAAATACAAACTAACCATAAATATATGTAAGGTATAAATTAAATTTGGGTTATGAATTACCAGATAGTTTCTAAATGCTAGAGGAAGAAGATTATGAAATTTCCGTCAGGAGGTTTTTTCTGTTTGTTGTTGGTTGTTTTGGTTTTGTTTTATTTTGGTTTTGTTTTTAAGTATTTAAGTGATCTTGAGATAGGAATCCATATCCTTCGCTGATTGAGCCAATAGACAACTAGAATCATTGGCGCAGCAGACCTGGCTCAGTCCTGCCATTAAGAACAGTGTGTTTTTTTATGAAGGAAGAGAAAAAGTGGGCATGTAAAAAATTCTTTTAAAGCCTGTACCTAGTAGGCACACTTTACGATATTGTCTAGGGGTAGGTTTGCTCTCTGATACAATTCAGTGGATTTCATTTTAGTTTGTGTATGGTTCATTTTATTTGGCATTCAAGTAGATTTTGCCTATTTTCATGTGAAAGGTTATTTTCATTCCTCCATTATTTCTACATGTTCATTTTGGTGAAATAGATCATATGATGTCAAGAGTTGTCTAATAAAAGATAGAAAAATGAATCTACATGCAGATTAAATTAAAAGCTAAGCAGCTGTTGGCAACAAAGGGCAACAAAGATGATTAAAGGAGTGGAGCACCTCCCTTATGAAGAAAGGCTGAGGGAGCTGGGTCTCTTTAGTTTGGAGAAGAGGAGACTGAGGGGTGACCTTATTAATGTTTATAAATATATAAAGGGTGAGTGCTATGAGGATGGAGCCAGGCTCTTCTCAGTGGCAAACAATGATAGCACAAGGGGTAATGGGATCAAGCTGGAACAAAAGAGGTTCCACTTAAATTTGAGAAAAAACTTCTTCTCAGTGAGGGTAACAGAGCACTGGAACAGGCTGCCCAGGGGGGTTGTGGAGTGTCCTTTGCTAGAGGCATTCAAAACCTGCCTGGACGTGTTCCTGTGCGACCTCACCTAGGCGTTCCTGCTCCAGCAGGGGGATTGGACTAGATGATCTTTTGAGGTCCATTCCAATCCCTAACATTCTGTGATACTGTGAACTCAAGAAAAAGATCGAAGTATTAATTCATTAAATCTTCAGTCTTTTTTTGAGGGGTGGGGAGGTGGTGTTCCATTGCCATATATTTGCCATGTAACTGTTTAAATTCTAACAGTTTAGAGTTTGACTTTGATGTATTTTATCTGCAGTGGTTAATTCTTTTACTGTTACATTACGTAGCCACCTTTTCAATAGAACTTAATTCTCAAGGGAATTAATAATTCTAAGTGTTTTAATGCCTTGATGGGTCCAGATATTCAAATGGGTCTTTTGAACATGCTTTTTCTCAGTAGAATCTTGAGAATGTTTCAGGCTGGAAACAAAATATTTTGTACATAACACTGTTAGTTCTAAAAGACTTTTTTAATTTTTCCTTGTATCAAGATACTTAGTTTTATTGTAATAGGAATAAGAATCCCTTAGAAGGTGGAGAGGTCATGGTGAAACCCTTCTACATGAATTCATTGTCAAGCTGAACATTTCTGGTGTGCCTGTAAAACAAAGAACAGTAGAAAAACCTTATCATTCTAAAACCTTTTTGCCAATGTGAAACCCACTGTCTCATATATAATGTAAGTTTGAACAGTGTGATTATTGTGAATTTGAGAAGAAAAACAGCAGGCCTCTAGAAGGTGAAAGATAAATTCATAATGGATCAGTTTAGTATTATATTTTTTCACTGATTGTATTTTCCAGGAAAACAAACAAACAAACAAAGCCACTCAAACAAACAAACCAAACCAACCGACTACCAACAACAACAAAAAGAAAAAACACCACCAAACAAACAGACACTCACACACAAAACAAACAAACAAACAAAACCCACTAAAACAGTTCTGCTTTAAAGATACTTAGGTACTTTCTTAACTCTGGAAAAATGATTGAATCAATGAGGTGTGAAATTGAAGGATTTTAATCACACTTTCAGCACAAATCTCAGTGTGGCTCTGACTATGGAGTTACTAATAACATTTTTATAAGAACAAAAATATAATCTAGAATTCATATATAATCATGTAACGCATTCCAAATTAATTATGAGACCTGGATCTTAATTTTTATCATTTACTTTCTGCAATTAAAAATAGCCTTTCATTCTTTCTTCTGTCACCGTTTTCAAAATCACTTCTGAGGAAAGAGAAAACAAGACTACTGAGGATGAGAACTCTGAGAATCTTGGGATTAATACTTATGTGCCTCATCCCATTTATTTGCTCTACAACCTGTGTGAAATAATTAGTCATATACCATACAGTGAGGTTGAGTCCCATCAAATTTCATATGTACTACAGAGGGGTTGTGTTTAATTTTGATTTTATTTCCTTACCTATCCTTCTGGTTCAGTGACATTAAAGAACTGATTTGCAATTTCTATTTTGGTAGGCATATAATCTTACCTTAGACTTTCTTTGTTCTGTCTTGTTATTTGTAGCTCTGGGTATGATAATATGAATTTTTCTAAATAAAAGTAATCCTTTAGGAAAATGTTGGCTTTAATTTCAAAGGTTAGCTGAAAAAAATGTATCTCATTAGGGTCATTCATATTAATCAGGTCTTTTCTGTAAAGTTATTTTTTTATCCATGGTGGAAAACTTTCTTCGCTGTGGTTAAGCCACAAACAAAATTAAGCTTTTTCCTCAGGTATATTTATTGCCGTTAAAGATCAGGCCTAAGAGAAAGGTGGTAATTAAACTGCTGATGACCCATAGAAGAGCTAAGTTTACTTACAGAGTAAAACGCAGCAGTGTACAAAACATTGCTCAGCTGGAGACAATTTTACTCTCAAAACCAAGTTTCCCTTGATATAAAGATGACTGTATTGAGGAGCTTGATAAGTATTATTTCTTAGACTTAAAAAACCCAAGGGTAAAATGAGACTCAAGTGTCAAATGGGAGACACATATGATGTCTCCTGCTGTTTAGCTAATGTGCCAAAAAATATCATGTGAACAACCATCCTGAGTGGCACTAATTTATTACTACAAAATGGAACAATGAATGGCACTCATCACAAAAACCTGGGGGAGGGGTGTGAAAAAAAAAAAATGGATGAGGGGTTGATGTAACTTCTCTGAGTGCTTTCAGAGACTGAACTGATCTTCTAAAGGGAAGTAGAAATTATGCCTTACTTGGAGATGCCTGCACTGACAGTTGTGAGCTTTTCAACTCTCCAGTCTGGAAGCTGTGCAGTTTCATTAGCACAGAGTACAAAACTTAACAGCTTGTGCACTCTACTGTGCTAATATTGGGCTATTTCATGCCCAGTCAACTCAGGCCAGCCTTAAGTGAGCCAGCATCACCCTGCCTTTTAAATCTATCTATTCTGTTATTTTCCCTCGGAATAGGTATGAATATTTATAGATGGGAAAAAAAAACAAAACCAAAACAACATCAAAACCACCAAACAGACAAAATTCCAACATATTTACACTTTTTTTTTTTCCTGATTCCTTAGAGAGTCCTGGCAGGCTATCACTCTTTTGCTATAACCTCATTTCAGGCAGCTAACCTGATGTCTAAACACTCGTTGAAGCAACTAGGATGTCCCAGTTATTTTCATCCAAAGGCACAGAAACTGCAGGAGGTTTAAGCAAATGAATACCTTGACTATCACAAAGGATCATGTATTCAGGTGAAATGTTTTCCCCCTATTTGAGTTGCTAGAAATTCAGAAATGAATGTTGCAATTTTAGTGTCTTCTATATCTTATGTCTTTCTACCAGGAATTCTAGTCCTCTCTAGAGAGAAAATAAGAGATACACCTTCAGATTAACACATCATAAACATATTCATGCATAAACTTAGTGTTGGAACATTTTCTAAATTGTTATATATTATTTACCTCAGTGTGCTGGGTTAGCTGAAATTGAATTAATTTTCTTCATACAGGTAGGAACTCTTCTTTTTAGTAGCTAGCACTGTCTTTTGGTTTGGATTTAGTATAAGAATAATGTGATAACACACTGAGAAGAGCTAACGTTTTCTTTTGGGTAGCTAAGCTATGTTTTGGAGTTGATGCAAAAAGAATATAAGAACTCACTGATATTTTGGCTGTTGTCAAGGAAACCAAGGTCTTTTCTCAACTTTCCAACTGCAGGTGCAAGGCAGCTGGGAGGGAGAACAGGCAGGACAGCAGCTAGATTGACATCTAGGCTGATCAATGAAATATTCCCTACCATTAGCATCATGAGCTGGTTAAAACCAGAGTGGGCTTTTCTGACTCATTAGTTCCATTCTGGTTCAGTTCCATTCAGGAGTCTGGATCTGTTCTGCTTCATTTGGAGTTCAGTGTTACTTTGGCCTTTTGCTGTTCTGCTGTTTTGCAGATAGCCTTTGGGCTTTCTGCCTTTTGCCTTTTTGCTCTCTTGCTGGGATTGGCTATTTGAGACCAGGGTGCTCTCCTTTGGGGACTGGCAGTTTGCTGTGAGACGGGCTGAGTATTGGTCACTGATTGGTGAGATTAATTACAATGAGTATCACTTATTATTATTATTATTATTATCATCAATATTATCATAATGGTTATGGTCATTATTATTTAATATTATGTTTTTGTGTTATTGAGTTGTTCTTATCTCAACCCACATATTTTTCCCTTCCCTTTCAATTTTCTGCATCATCACAGTTGTGGGGGTGGTGGGTGGGTGAGCGAGTGGCTATCAAGGTCCTAGTTGTGGGCCGAGGTTCAACCACGACACCCAGAAAAGGAAATTTGGGGATATAGTATGAAGTCTTCCAGGAACTTCACTTGTTTGTTGTTGGATTTATATGAAAAACACTTGGATGCTGAGGAGAAACAAAAAACAAAATAAAACAACACAAAACAAAACAAGCAGTATAAGCACTGGTGCTCATAAATAAATATGCAAAACATTATTAGCTATGTTTTTTTTTCATAAATCTTCTTTTCTGCCTTTCAGCATTCACCAGTCTTGGTTCTCTCTGATACTTTAATGTACTCTTTTTTTCTACTTAATTCCCCTTAGTTTTGTTCCTTTTAGCTTGAGTGAGAAAAAGAGAGAAGCATTTTTCTTTTTGTGACAGGAAAAAGGGCCTAGTCCCTTTTTTCCTCTCAGTCTGGATATAAACACAAATTCATCTTTGGCTGTAGAGATGATGGCATCTATGTCTATTTGTCTACTTCAGTCATGTCTCTTCTGTTTTGGCATAAATCTGAGCCTATGTTTGTACATTCCACATGTTGCCTTCCTACGGTATTAGCAGGAGGCTATAACTGTGGTGACCCCTCAAATTACACAGCTCAAATTTGCACTCACATTTCAGTCTCATTGGTATTCCTTACACCATGCAGCAAAATTCATCATTAATAATTAAATTGTGTATTTAAGTGTGCGTATATGTGCAGAGGAAGACAGCGAGGATAAACAGAGGGTAAAATAGTTGCTAAATTGAGCAATCCCTGAATAAATATTAAATAATCTCAGATCAAAATCTATTTCAGCTCTGTGACCTTATCTTGAAAAATATACTAGTGTTTTCTTTACCTCGGTGCATTTGAGGTAGCAAAAAGGCTGCATAGAAATCAAACAGAGTGAAGCATCACTCAATAAAAGTTACTCTCAGTGGAATATTCGGGTTATAAGGTGCTCTTACAACCATTTCTAGTTTCTTTGAATTCCTTTATAAAAATGTTAATTTCTTCAGTGACTGAAAAGGTGTAGTATGAATTTGCAGGCTACCTGTTTTAACTGCAAATATAGACATTTCTATTTATTTTTTTTACACTAGTGGATTTTTGAACAGGTTCAGAAAAAAATGTTACCATATTAAAAGTAGCTCAGTTTTTCATGTAACTTAAGCATGAGCATATGCTATACAATTAACTTAATGTATAGAGAATAAGAAATTTCTTATTAAGTTTATCCAACGTGGTTATGCCTAGTGCCTACTCTGGACTAAAGAAACATCTTCATCTTTACACAGGCATGTGAGTACTAGGCTTCACGGAAAGCATAGTTTGTTATACCTAGTTTTGTTTTTTTTCAGGGTATATTGCATTTCATAAGAAAATTACTTCCTTTAAAGAAAAAAAAAAAAGATGAGATGGAGGGAATATCACTGTCATCCTTTATGACTATAGTCCTGTTGGCCTTGTGTGCCAGCCTTCTTTGGATGGTATGTCCTACAAGGATCCCTCTGCTAACTAAGAAAGGGCAGACTAATGTCTCATAAACAACAGTTACAGTCAGCTCAGGAATCCGTCTAGCCCAATGGAAGAGAATGAGCCATGAAATTCAACTTATTTGAACAAAGGGGTAGCATTCTGAGGATCAGAGCTGTAATTTTTGCTCTGGAAAGCATTTTTAAGGAAACTTAAGGATTTAGGGTAGATAAAAACAATGAAAACAGAGATTTTATTGTTGCTACCTGTTGATGAAGTTAACTATACTGCATAGCATAAGCAAAGATGGCAGCAATAACAAACAGATCTCCCAACCTTAATCTGAAATTTATCTTGATGCCAACTACATGTATGAATTCTATCTCAATTTTTGCACATGAATTAGTATCTGCAAAACTTTCTCTAGAGATATTTGTGCTTCTTGCCCTACATTGTGTGGTTACTTACCACTGCTTTCCTAGCAAATGCTGTCACTTCTCCCAGCTAAATTGTTACACCAAGAAAGAATAATCTTCTCTTTGTCCTCTTGATGATTGGCAACTAAATATAAGAACATAGTGAGTACTACATACATATTGCACAAATGTTGATTGCTTAGGTTAAACACCCAGGAAAAAGTCTGAAGCTGGAGAACACCACTGGGCTGAATTCTTTATTTGCTACCTTGAGAAATGTCAATAACCATTCAATATGCACATTGCCTGTCTGATATGGAAACTTATAACTATAGAGACAGTGCAAGATCCTTTTTTTCTTCTTTAATATACATTTATTTTATGTTCAGTGGTATTTATAAGGTCTAAGTTTTTAATGAGTGTCTGCTACACCACGTAGATTTAGAATGAAGAAATGTTGAAACACATCCTTTGAAGTTGGTTTGAACCAATCTGTAGAATTTCATTTTGATGTGAATTGAAACAATTCTTGATGTAAATCAGCATAAAATTGCCCTTTTTTTGTTGTTGTTTTTTACCTTACAGCTTGTAATTTGGATGTCCAAAGTCCAAAACCTTTTTCCTGTGCAACTTTCATGCTTCATCTTTCTATGTCTAGTAGTGTAATTTGGTTTCTATATTCATAAAGAGGTTTTATGGCTGCAAGGATTTTGTATGAGATGACCACTAAGAAATATGGTTATTAGGGCAGATCTGAGCCATCTGACCTGATCATGAGTCCCAGTGGCACTGCAGGAAGAAACTGTTCCTTGATCAAATAAATATTCTGTGTCTGCTTGTTAAACTTGAACAAAAAAAATACTTTACAATGTATCAAAAATTTCTCTTTCAGTTGAAGGTGACAGATTTTTTCTGTTTGAAATGGTTGTCAGTATTGCATTCCAAAAATATTTCTGTTGCATTCATTGAGTCAGGATGCAAAAATATATTTGAATATAAGAATATATGTGTTTCCTTTATCTAACAACTCTTAATTTTGTTTTGCGTGTATTCTGGCATATAGCATAAGGATGGAAACAGAAATGCTCTGATGTTTCGATTTTGCCTTTGAAATTCAATGCAGCTAGGTGTATCAGCGTGATTACCTGATCCATAAATGTACGTGAGAAAGCTTTTCATCTGAGTCTTGTGGGATTTGGATTCCTAACTCAATTAAATCCATTCTGTTTCTTTAGATTTGCTCCAACCAAAACATTCATGCTAAGCTTTAAAGTAAGCTTTGGTGAAAGGAGCAAAGTTTTCTTCTCAAACTCAAATGGTAATGATTTTTGTTTCCTTTGCCTAATGAGATTAAAGTACTGAATTACAGTATTACTCTGGTGACCTCTTTCTCTTTGGTAAGCTGTTTCAAGTATGGCAAACATGTGGCATATGGGAACAGAGGAAATGTCAAACTGGGGAGCAAAGATTTACAAAATGTAATATCTTTCATAAGCTTTAGCTTCTAGACTTAATATGGACCAAATGCTATAATAATATGGATTCTTCTAAAACCAAAAAAAGTGTACAAACAGATTTATAATGACTTTTTGTAATCCATGGAGTGCAGATTTACTGTAGTTAATATTTTCTCTTTAAAGTTCAGTTAATATGTTGTTCCTTGCTGAGTCTTTCATGAGGTTCCTATTGGCCTTAAACTACCATATTTTCTACTTGGTAGCATTTGCAGGAAAAGAGCATATATAATAAAAACCCTTTTAAATTAAAATTATTTTCTGTTTCATAATCAAATATGTTCTTTCTTTATCAGTCTGATGATAAATTATCCCAGTGTTACACATATATGGAAGAATTCTTGTAGTTTTGTGGAACAAGCATACTTTTCTCTTTTTTTTTTTTTTTTTTTTTTTTTTATTTTTTTTTTTTTTTTATTATTTTCCCACAGTCAATTACATTCCACTTCTGGTAAATAAACATAACATAAAGTAACAACACTTTTTATATAAAAGAGTATCTACTTTAATTAATAATTTCCAAACTGACAAAGGCTAATTTTCTTATTTAGGTTAGTATATATTGTCTAATTGTTATGTTACTGGGTGCTGTGTTGTGTGCTGGTAGTAGCCTTCAGAGCAATACCAATAATTTATTTTTCTATTGAGCCATTCACACAGAAAATTTTAAAGGGCTCTTGGGGTTAAAAAGAAATGCAAAAGAAAAGAAAAAATGTATCCGTTTCGCAACCTTGATGCTTGTATATGTGTACACGAAGTAGTATACCAAAAATTAGCAATATTTGTTAACAGTGTATGTTTTTTGCCATTTGTTAAGGCACGTAATTACAAAACTTAGAATAGACTTGCCTCTGGTAAAAAAGACAACTTTTTTAAAGGAAATGTGTCATCTGCTGAAGAGAAAGCTACACAGACGATGTGGTTTCTGGTTTTGATTTTTTTTTTCTGTCTTTAATCATTGTTTACTCCTGTCATATGACAGGACAATGCAGATCCTGGTCTGACCTATCTTGTGGAAAGACCCTCTTGTCTCCCAGCGCAGTGGTTCTCATTGCCAGGCCACACACTGGCACCAGGTCGTAAAGCAGCTGCCCTTCCAGACCTCTGTGCCCCCGTACCTCCCTCCCTCCCCCCAGGCTCAGCCTTTAGGTCCATCTCTGCTCCACTTACCTGTCCAAGAATGTCTATGGGCAGAATACATTGTTCTCTCCTCAAGTGTTTAAAATGTTTCTGGAGTGTCTCAAAACAACTGATAATTACCAAAGCCTTTCTTAATGGATTTCTGATGGCACTACATATGTGTGTTTCCTTATTGACATCAATGTTGACATCCTAAATCCTGTCCAAGAACACTGTAATTACTAGGAGAGTTCTTTTGCGTATGAATGCACACAAAGTTATCAAACTGAAGCAGTGATGTGCAGTGAAGGTTGTTTTAAAATTTTTGTCGGCTTCGGGAGAAAGAAATAACTTTCTCGTGTTGAATAAAGAAAAAGGAAAACCTTCCCAGAAATACTTTGTGCTCTTAGATGTTATACTGTATTTTAACTTCTATTTAATTGCAGGTATAGATACAAATACCTGTCTGACACATATGGCTTTAAATAAATCTCTGTCTATAGATAGAGTCTAATAAGACTCTCTGTAGGCAATAAATACTCATCAAAATCTCTAGGAGTTGTATGAAGTTAACATATACATTGACAAATAATATTGATATTGTCAATCCAAGATCACTGTTTCAATATATTAAGTCTCTTCCAGTATTTTAAAGTGAAAGTAATGTAGAACAAATTAAGAACCAGATATATGTAATTTAAAATATGTACTGTTGGTTGCAACCTCATGGCCTGTTTATGCTTAATAATTATAAAGTTAGAATTTCTAATCTTTGACATTTTAAAGCAAAAAATGATCCTTTGATTCAAAGTCTGTTTAAGATAAGTAGTGTCTCTTTGGATCTCAGCTCTTCTGAAGCGCTCACTCCGGTTCTTTTCATTTCTGCACAGTTCTTCTCACATTCACATAGTCATGATAATGAAGCTTGAGAAATTTCCAACAGCTAAGTCACACCAACAAGGTGTTTGCACTCCCCTATTCACATGTTTTAATTTGCTTAATTTTAGTTCTCTTGTATTATGAAGTAATCTCCTGAATTTTCTTATATTTACTCCAAGGTGAAAGTCTTCACATATTTAGCTATTACAGCTCAGCTGATATTCAGCAGCTTGCTTGTCATATTCAGCAGTTGCTACTCAAGTCCTATTGAAATTCCAACATGAAGAAATCCTCGATGTTCCTCGTAATCTCCAAAATTAAGCTACTGGAGAACAGAATGTATTTTCAGAAGCAGTTTCAATAATAAGAGATTATGGGAGAGATTAAATAATTTGTCACCTGCTATACAACATGATATACCAGTATGGTCCAGAGAGTCTCTTTTCTTGAAATCTTTCTAAAAGACATCCGTTTGTGTGCTTGTTCAATTTTTAGGAATTAGCGTGATGACTTCTAATGGTCATTTCTCTTCAGGCTGGGTTTCTATTTTGTTTTAGGAATTTGCAGTTCCACAGGGAGATTGAAGATGAATACATGAATACATGAATACAGACTTTATTTTCTCACATAGTAATGTTGAGATTCCATATCTAATTCATGCAGTGAACAATAGAAATTGTACGATAGTGGCACTAAGTAGAAGATAACTTTAAAAATTAGTCAGAGCATGTCTGGGGAGCAAGGAGGAAAGAGACTTGTATTCTTAAGGTCCAAAAAGAACCACAGAAACTCTAGCATAGCCACAAAAGAAACAGAGGATGTAGAACTGTCCTCAAATAAAGATTTATAGAAAATATAACAAGGAAAAAAACGATTCATTTCAGGTCATCATCGATCATTAATGCAGTTTAATATCAGGCTTTGGAAATTAATCTAGTAAACAAACCCTTGTGTTTTGTGGTTATTGATTGGATGATGCTGCCATCTCCATGCTGTAACTGTAAATGTACAGGTGGTCTCTGAGCTGAAAATAAATAACTGAAAGAAGGTGGTGCACAAAAGACCGGCAACCCATGTACTGGGTCTAGCTGAGATGGAGGTATTTTTATTTATAGCAGCCTGTATGGTACCATGTTTTGGATTTGTGACTAGAACAGTGTTGATAACACACTAGTGTTTTGACTATTGCTGATCAGTGCTCACACCACATCAAGGCTTCTCTCTTTTCCGTTCTGCTTCCCAAAGAAAGTAGGTTGGGGGGGGAGGCAAGAGGTTGGAAGGGGACACAGCCAGGACAGCTGACCTGATTTTGCCAAAGGGTTATTCTTACCAAATAACATCATGCTTAGCAGTAAAAATTGGGAGGCTTTGGGTTTCAAGATATCCGTTGCTCAGAGACTAGCTGGGAATTTATCTGCTTATGGGAGGTGGTGAGTGCCTTTGCATCATTTTCTTTCCTTCAGTTCTTAAAATCTGTTTCTCTCAACCAATGAATTTTCTCTCTTTCACTCTTCCTATTCTCTTCCCTGTCCTGTTGCATGTGAGCCTTTGTGAATGAGAAGCTGTGTGGGTGCTTGGCTGCATGCTGAGGCCAACCCACCAGAACCTGGTAGGTCAGTGTATAAATGGGTCTGTCTGTAAATGTGTGTTTACTAAGCCTCATATTTTACATGACAGTGTGAATCAGAAAAAAAGGGTTTAAAGGAGGTGAGAGGGACTGAATGGACATCAGGGAAAAATTAGTGGTTTAGAATAGGAACTCAGAAGTTCAGTATGCATTTGTTCTTCCTTTGGTTGCTCTGTCTTATGTAGTATTTGGTTTTCTTTCTTAAAAATAGCTTGTGTGTTTTAACATTTTCTACAACATAATAGTGATAATTAAAGAATTAGTATTAATTCAGACAAAAATACTACTAAATCTGGCTTGTGTCAAGTAAGAGAGTGACATAAAGACTTCCTACCAGATAGACATAAAAGTATTTTCACAGTTATTCTGTCTCTAAGTAGTCCAATGTCTATACATGTGTACTCTGTTTCGTGTTAGTGCAGTATTCTGATGCCAAGAAACACATTTTTAATTAATTTATGGCAACCTATAGCTTTCTTCTTCCATTACTCCTCTTCATGTCAGCTAGTTCATTTTCCAAGATCCCTCAACTACCAAATCTGCCACTTTCAAAACTCTTCTCATGTGGGGCTGGGACAACTGCAATTTTTAGGAGGTAACTTCTTTAAAAGATTATGATATCCAAAATATTTTTTTTCTCTCTCCCTCAAATGTCCTTCAATATCTTCTTTTTCCCTTACTGGCACTCTCTCATATCAGCCACCTTACACTTCTATACTGAGAACAAAATATGTAAGACTTTTAGCCCACCACATAATTTTTGCGAGAGTTTTCAGGAGACTGAAAAATGGCATTTAAAAATGAAAGTGCTATCTCAAACAAAAGTGCAGCATAGCAATGTGCAAAGCTGTAGTAGCGGACAGTGCAAAAGGAATTTTAATCATGTATGAAATATACTTGACGTGATCATTTGAAAACATTAGTACTAATGATAATTTTTTTTTCATGTTTCCAATTTTATACTGATACTTTTTTAAAAGTACAACATCTGAGTGGTCTAAGATTAGAACTGACCGTGTTCTCTTTCTAATCTTGATAGTGTGTTGCATTTCTAAGCTATGCTACTTCATTCCCATTGGAGTTCATTTGTAAAGCAAATAAAAGGATACACAAACCAAATATAAACAATCTTCACATTTCTTAATCATGAGAACACTCACTAGAATACCTTGTGTTATGTTACATAGAGATAATTGGCTCAGGCACTGTAATGAGTGTGCTATAACGTATAAAATCTCGACTTCTTTTTCTTTTTAAATGATACCTAGTTTGAGCAAAAAGAAATAACTAGAGAAAAAGTTAATCCACACAGACTGTCATTTTGATGGTAAAATATTGTGAAAATTGTTTTAAAGAAAGTAATCTTGTGACTTAAACATCACTTCATAAATTTTTGAAAAGTTATTTTATTCACTTAACTAAGAGAAACCCGTTTTATTGACAGATTATGCCACATACTTCTCTACCCTCCCCAAAAATTGCAGCCACACTGCTACAATATCCTTTGTTGGCTTTACCCATTATATTTACTTTCCCTACATACATACATCTTATTTCTGCATCTGCTAATGCCCTCCTTGACAAGTTTCCTTGTTTAGAAACAAGACCTGCTTTCTCCCTTATGCATCCATTTTTCACAATTTATGAGATCACTTGTCAGATTTGGTTGCAAATGCCTAACGTGTTAAAAAACCCTGAAGTGGCTGACAAATAAGTGGAAGGCACGGTGACATTGCATAAACCTCTGTTTAGGAAGTTACATAAAGAACAGAACTAGAAACACAGATAAACAGGAAAAAAGATAAATATATTAATTTAGGATAATTTATTGTTATAAATGTTTTAGGAAAACTTTTAAACTGTCAGACCAAAATCTTTTAGATATCTGGAATTCAGATTTCCGCCAATGTGTTGGAAACTTGAAGATGTATACTAACTCTGAAACCTATAAATCGAATCGAAGCTTTCAAACAAAGCCAAGCCGCAACAGTGGACTCAGGAATTATTAGCTTGCTTGCTTTGCTTTTTTCCTTTTTTTTTTTTTCCAGCCTTGAAAATGATACCTATGACTCTGAAAAATGAAGGTGAAGACCTTCTCAGTAATGTTAAATATTCTGTGTGCTGGGTCCTATCAGCAGGTACACTCTGCAAGAAGCTTGTTTATCCAGCAGAACGATCTCATTATTAGGACAGTGATGTAGTGTAGTTTGTTTCATACCCTGAAATCACTCAAGGAAATAACTGAGTGAATGATATTCATCCTGGACCATGTATTGTGCTATTATGTGTAGCAATAACTGGCAGCATATTAAAATAGAGATCAGGGACCACAGCCATTCATTTGCAGGCAGTTCTGAAATTTTAAAGCTGTTGAATTATTCAAGTATTTTCCAATTTATAAAATAAAATAAAGATGATTGACTGCTTGATGATGTGACAATAGAAATGAAAATATTGAAAAGTCTTGAGTGTATTATTTTTTCCACAGTTTTTCTGAACCAGCATAAATGTAGGTGTTGATTGTGTGTCTGTAGCAGCCATAAATAAGAAGGAAAACACTAGACATTTTCTTTGGTCAATGCCCTCCACAAGGAAAAGAAAGAAAATCCAGTCAAAATAGAAATGGACCACAGGTAGAATAGAAATTCCTCTATCTATGTATGTCTGAATGACCCTTCAGATCTTTATATAAATTAAAAAAAAAAACCTTCAGCTTTCTCTTCTCAAGACTAAAGAGTCTCAGCTCTCGGCCTCTGATCATAGTACAGATGTTCCACTGCCTTAATCCTCTTTGTAGCCCTTTCTTGCACTCTCTCCAGTGTGTTCACGTCCGTCTTTACCGGGTAGCCCAGAACTGGGTACCACACTGCTGGTGTGGCCTCACTTGTGCTGAGTAGAGGGGATGATCACCTCCATCCACCTGCTGGCAATGCTTTGACTAACACAGCTCAGCGTACCTTTTTTACAGCAAGGGCACATTGCTGTTTCAACTTGATATTTTCCAGGACCTTCAGGTCCTTTTCTACCAAGCTGCTTTCCAGCCGGGTGTCCCCCAGCACATCCTGGTGCATGGGATTGTTCCTGCCCGGGTGCAGGACTTTGCACGTCTCCTCGTTGAACTTCATGAGGTTCCTATCAACACATTTCCCAGCCTTTTTAGGAGCCCCTGGATGGCACCACAACCATCTGATGTTATCAGCCGTTCCTTTCAGTTTTTTGTCATCAGCAAACTTCTGAAGGTACACACTGATCCATCATCCAGATCTTTACTGAAAATGTAAAACAGGACTGGACACAGTATTGACCCCTGAGGCACACCACTAGATAAAACATAAAATACAAATCCATAATATTATGAACATACTAGTATTCATATTTGCTTGAGATGATATTCTCTTAAGACTTCTGGTGAGACATATTGATGTGGCTAGTGCCAACAAATGACAAAACAGTTCAGTAGATAGTTAACTCAAAATGTAATGTTGTTTGTACTTTGTGATATGAAGTCTTAATGTCAAAATTTAGACAATTCTAGGCATTTTAGAGTATTTGATTTTTATTCTCTTTCCACAGAAATGTCATCCAATCTATATATGAGAAATAACTATTTCACAAAGCAGTAATGTAAATACAGTGCGTACATATTCAATCTGTTGTTAACATTCTCCTTAAAACTCAGGAGCTTAACTTTGATAATGTTAACTTTCAAAAGTTTGGTAATATTCTCTCTGGTTTTGCATTTGAGTGTAGAGTACCTAGTAGCATGTTTGCTTAGGCCTACTAAACTGGACTGCAGGTAATCCTTAGCACTTTTAAAATTAAATAAAGTCAAGGATATCTGCTCTGCATAGCTAATTCTTCATTTAATCTGGAGGCTTGAAACAGAGTTGGTGTTATTCTGCAATATATTCTCATGGATTCATCAAACTCATGGAACTAAGAAACATTAGAACTGAACATTCTGAGGGAGAAAACATGACTAGCAGACTAATGTTATAAACCGAAGTGTACTAACTTAATTAGGCAGTGAAAGGTAAGATTACAATTTGATAATAAAGTATGATGAAGAAGTTATTACCTGGTAACTTATATAATGGAATTAATGCTGTTTAGAGGTGCACATTAATTCATTTTTGGCATGGATATTTAGAAACATGGAGAAATCAAATCAGATCAGAGAGACAATGCTCTTTCAGAATGATAGAAAATGACATAATCAAAGATGTAAATGAATTCTGAAAAAAATGGAAGTTAGTTTCTTAAGTCCTATGGGGAAGCTATTAGTGTAGCCTTGTCTTCATTCACTTCAATTGCTGCAAGACTACATCTATGTCTTGCTAGGGCCTGTAAAGGTTGCTAAGGTTTAGGCACTGTAGTGTTGGAAAATCATAACAGAGACATATTATTTTCCTTTCCTGGTCTTCAAAGTAAATGCAGGAGGAAGCACCCAAAGATATATGAAATATTTCTCTACATGTATCCTGTTCATAATGAAAATTGGTTCTGAACTTTTTTATTATTTTCTCTTCTACCTTTTAGTGTTGTATTGACTTAGGTTATTACTTCCACAGTAATGTGTAGAGATGTTTGCGTCTTTCTTGTTTTGCTATGTAGAATAACTACTGTGGTATTATGCAAATGTAAATCTCAAAAATCACTAAGTGACATGCAATTCTCTCAGATGAGAGATGAAAACATTGTGTGTATTTAAAGTGCTAATACTGCTTTTTCTTGCATAGTAGGTTGAATTCTCCATTAAAGTCATTTGATGTGACTTTAGCTTTGCAAAAGTTGATTTTCTAAGCAAGCTAGCTGTCCAAGCTCTTTTAAAGTTAATAAAAATAAGTGGCAAATTCAATGACCAAATATTTATACACGTCATAGATATGCATTTTAAGATGAAATAAGTTGTCCATGGGATGTACTGATTACTTTCTACTGACTGGATTTGGGGCCTAAATAACTAGCTGAGGCTGGACACCAAGGTTTTAAGTGAGTGAACCTAATGGCAAAATTCCATGGTTGAAATTCCTTAAGAAAAAAATACATAAGTTTTTGTTTAAGGAAGCCATTGTAGAAAGTATCTGTTCCCCTTTTGTTAATTTTGTATTCTTAACTAAAAATAATGGGTGAGAGGGAGGAAGATTGTGTGTTGTAGGGGGTTAGTTTTGTTGCTGGGACTCAGAAAGTCAAACAAAACTAGTATTGCTTTCTGATGAACAGTTATTGTGGGACAGTATTGGTAGTGGATGACTATTAAATAAGTGAAGAGTAAGAAAGTTATTATAGAATTATTGCTAATCAGGACAGGAAAAAATAAAAACATTAATTATTTAAATGTTTTTGTAATGTACTTGTAGAAAGTCAGGAATTCAGGGTAAGATCTGCTTAACTTGTTCTTGAGTAATCCATTAAAAATATTGACAGTAATTTTCCTGACAGTAACTTTTTGCACATTTGCTCTTATTACTCTTATTGTTAAGACTGTTTCTTCTCCTCCATAAAATCTAATCCAAACCTTGAAATTTTTTGGTTCAGGGTGCAGCACCTTGTCCTTCATTTACATGGTTACCCTGAAGGTATTTGATTGATGCATTTCACAGATTATGACACCCTCTGTACGAAATGGCCCCTGTGTTGCACCAGTTTCTCCCCAGTTTTTTAAAACTCGTCATGCTGGAATTCCACAAAAGAAAAAAGAGCAACTGCTCAGTTATCTCAGAAATTATCAACATTTTACATAAAATCTCCATTCTGCGTAGACAAGCACGTGAAGTTAACAATGTGAAAACACATTTTTTTAGAGTTAAAAACAGTACTGCTAGTCACACAATGCACATTTTCTCAAATGTTGTGCTTTCCCACAATAAAGGTTGCTGTGTGAATAGTGCCCTCTGAAATCTTTGATAATCGCTTGTCATTTTCTCTTCTCTTTTAGCTGATGGATGCACTGACTGGTCTGTGGATTACAAGAAATATCAAGTTCTGGTGGGAGAGCCTGTTCGTATAAAATGTGCACTCTTTTATGGATATATTAGAGCTAATTATTCCCTAGCCCAAAGTGCTGGGCTTAGTTTGATGTGGTACAAAAGCTCTGGACCTGGAGATTTTGAGGAACCTATAGCTTTTGATGGAACTAGAATGAGCAAAGAAGAAGACTCCATTTGGTTCCGACCAACAGTTGTACAAGACAGCGGGCTCTATGCATGTGTCATAAGGTACTGTATTTTTAATATACTGCATTTTAATTAACCAGATATGAAATGTGGTTCTTAATAGTGAGTTCTTAATTTGTGCTAAAGAAGAATATTTTCTGAGCATGTTCCTTTTCCTTCTCCTCCTGATATTCCTTTCCTTGAAGTGTTTCATGCTTAAGTAGAAGTTACTATAGAATGTCTTGCACATTTTAAGTTGTTTTTTGTGTAAATTTATGTCATCTGTAGCAAAATACAAAATATATAAGATGAGTGAGACTGGATTCATAAGTTGTGTCCTTGCTTCTTATTCTGGTTTAAATCTTACAGTAACTATTCTAGAGTAAAAAGCTTCTTTTTCAGATTCAGATTTAATTTTATATGGATTTTATTAAATGGTTTCATTTATTTCACTCTTTTTCTGTAAAAATGTACAGTAGTTGCAACAAGGAAAATGGAAGGTGAAATTTTAGCATTTTTGCTAAAATCCTTTAGAATCACATGTGGCTTAGCCTGATTGAGACTGGATGCCAGATGCCTTCCAAAGGTATTTAACCTTATGATGCTTACGATGCTTCAAGCTTTATCACCATAGCTTGGACTAGATTGTGCTTCCTCCTTTCTGAAACAAGCGTTCTCTTCCTTCTGCATCTTTAAAATGTCTTGCACTAAGATATCATTTCCACCCCTTGCAGTTAAAAAAGTCATCTAGGCACTTTCATATTGTCTCACAGCCTATTACTAGATTTTCACTAAATGTGAAATTATGCAAATTAGATTTTATACATAGAAAGTACAGAGAAGAGTCACTACAAATTTTTCAAAGGTTTAAAACAATTGTTTCTTGCAGTTAGTTGAACAAATTAAGCAGTTTTCCTCTCTGCATATCTATAAAAATGGTCTTTCTGCTCATACACAATAGAAAAAGTAAAGACAAACAAATAAACAAACAAACAAAAACCAGTAAGGGATCTGAGTAGCTAGAAAAGGGCCACATGATGAAGCTGTTTTAATATAGCAAGGAAAATAAGGAGATTGTTTTACCTGCACCTGGAGAGGTTAAGTGTCTAGCATTTGTTCCTTGAGCTCTTTACAAAACCTGTGAGACATTTTGTATCACATAATTTGTTCAATAGCATTTTCAACATGGTTCTGATGCCAATGATGGTTCTCTAGAAAAGAAAAATGCAAAAAACTGCATGTTAAGCTACTTAAGGAGAATATTTAACTATTTTTAGAGTAATATTTTTCAGATAAGTGTGTAACAGTAGCTGTGAATATTGCAACAGTTTTGTCAATTATTCTATAATGTTATTTATAATACCATAATTAATCTCCTCTGTTTAATAAAGAAAACTCAAATATCTTATATTGCACTTTCCAGCAAGTATACATAAATTCTGAACTTAGATAATAAATATACTGTGAAATGTGTTTATCATGTCCATACCAACCTGTATTCATGCTTTTTCTAAGTTTCTACTTTTAATCTTGAGGTAGGTAAGGGCATGTTCCAATCTACTTTAAACTACATACTGCTTTCTTTGCACATGCTTAATTTCCAGTTGTTAGTGCTTATACATGTAGATTGAAGATAGATTCTTAAAACATACAGTACAAATTAGTTTGTGATTCTGAATAATCTTATGAACAGTTACAAAGCCTTTCACCTTGAAGAGACCTGCTAGAATAAACAGGTATTGGTTAAAGGCTTCATACTAAGAAGTCTGTGTTTGTTCTTATATCAGTGTTTAGACAGTTATAGGGTTTTTTTCTTTTTATGATATATTCAGCCAGAGTTTTACATTCTTGTTTAGAAATCATCTTTATCATTGCATACAGTGTATGTAGCAGTTCAGACAGCTTTCTGAATCTGAATATGCTCTTACTAACTAATGACTTTGTTATTTTTAAAGTCATGCTTTAAAGTGAGGTTGCTTTTACATCTGTAACTAGAAATACTCATTTTAGTGCTAGAGATAATACATTTTCTCATGTAGAAATCTGTTTTGACATGTAACTTCTATTTTTGTCTTCCATTTGTCCTTAATAGTGATGGTGGTAGTAGCCCATTTACTGTTCTGTAGTTGAGTCCTTGTGCAGACTTATGTGTTTGGCTGTTTACGAACATTAATTGCATCGGTAAGCTGACATATTTAGTGAATAAAAATGCACACAAACAACAAGTCTTGTTCAGAAACATGAGTGACTACAAAGTAAGCATGAGATCTAGACAAGAATAGGTAGCTATAGAAGTTTGAATAATGCATTACAACTTACATTACAAATGAAAAATGCTCTCCAACTTTAACACATTTAAAATACAGAGTGTTTCAAAAAGATGGACCCAATTTGCAAACACTATATCTCTGCATAGAGTCCATCTTTTTGAAACACCCTGTAAATTTATTAGTTATTGACCAGCTATAAAAATACTGCATATAGTTCATTCAGGGATATTCACCTTTGATGTTTCAAATTTGGAACTGACTACCAGGCTCAAACTTGGAATAACTGCAACTATGGAGATGGTTCAAATCTATTTGCATCCCCAGTCAGTAACAAACCTGAGCATCAGCTTGAGAATCATCAACTGTTTCTCTTAAATCACATACAATCTAGCATTTAGTACCGAGGTAAAGACTGAAATACAGTGAAGCATATAGAAATTTCTGGGTTTATTTCTAAAATGTAATACAATAAAATGCAGCACTTTTTTTTTTTTTTTTTTTTTTTCCTTAAGCATGCTTAGGAACCTGAGATTGCTGTGAATTTATGAAAAAAGTCCTTTATTTTCATCATGTCAAATTCATTTTAATTTTAGATAGCATAGATTTCTTCTGTCAGGTAGGATACTTCAAATACAGAAGTATTGCTTTTCTGTAGTTTAACAGACCTAGTGTTGACAGGTCGTGTCAATTATAGCTTAACCAATGTTAACTATTTAACTGTTTGTTTATGATTGGCTAGTTAAAATAATTGCAGTTATATGAATGATGCGTTATTATCTGCACACAGTTATTTTTTGAAATAAACATGAGATAATAAACAGAAAGTTTAAAATAACAACATATGTGATTTATTTTTAGAGAAAACTCCTGTAGTCTTTTGTTTGTTTTTAAAGAAGCTATGGAGCCTAACCATTCCCTGCAGTAACTTGTTGAATTACCAGTGATCATTCACGTATTAAGAAGTTTTGTTCTATTCATTTTCAGAAGAATATCTTTTTCTATATGTGTCATTCTGTTGGTTCCTAAAAACCATATAATGCATATAGTCGCAGTATGTATGCACACAATTGTTTAGTGCATTATCACAAAACCTGAATACAGAACGTGTAAGGAAATCTTTAATTTAGTTATGTAAATGGCAAACAAAAAAATACAATTAATTTTTCATCAACCTTGTGCAAGCACCATTTCTTCCTCATCTTGAATAATGTAAAACATTTTTACAAATGGGAATTGCCATTTCATGGGACCAACCATTTCTAAAATCTGTCGTACTGTAGGAAGAGCTTTTACCTTTCCCGTATATACTTACAAATATTTTTATTTCTTTTTACAGTTTTTACTAATGATTTTCTTAAGAAAAAAGTGTTCAAATAACAACTAGATGATAAATCTGAATGAAAATCATAAACAACGAAAAGGGGAAAATATTTGAAAATTAAGCTTGCAGCAATTTATCTTACAAGTTCAAAAACATGGAGTTCCCTAGATCTGCATGAGATGCCTGGATATATTTAATTGTGTTAATAAGAAAGAAATCTGACAATGGATAAAAAAAAATAATCTTTCTTAAAGGAAGACCAAATGTGCTAGCAATACACAGAAATAGCTTTCAGAAAAGCCTGCTATTGTATTAATTCCTTTCAATATCACCACAGTGGCAAAATAATTAACAGAAAAAACAGCAGTAGAAACAGGTTTAAAATTACTCTTAAGTGGTCTGAAATGCTGATTTGTAAGTTTTTATGATTTCTGTTTATTGGGATGCTTTTGAGTGAAGCCCAGAGGTCCTGGTTTAGAACACTGGCCTACATAAATAAAGTATTTTTAAAAAAAAAATATTAAATAGGCATTCATAGCAATATGGTAAGAAAACTGAGGGAATGGAAAAAGGAAAACCAGGACAAAAAATATGGATGAAGATGTCTGCACCATTTGAGTTACTTAAGTGTTTGAGCCACCCTTCTTTGTACAGAAGTCAACAACCCTGACAGCCTCTTGAAGTGGACTGCAAGTTTTATAGCACAAAGGAAGTGGACTTTCTTTGGTCCCCTCCTTCGTGTTGATTTGGTTTTTATAGAATAGGGAAGGTGATTGACTGTGCCTCCATTTTTTCTGCACTCCATTTTTAAGCTTGTCTGAGCTTTTCCCAATGTCTTTTTCTTCTGTGAAAGTGTTTGGTAACCATGACAAGGAATCTGTCTCGTATGGTGACTGAGATTTTATCCATCTCCTATTCAAATGTAAGCTTGTCAGACTAGTCAGATATCTATGAAATACTTCACTGCAACTTAAGCATGCCTTGGTGAGTAGAAAAAGCCTTCAGGGTAACATTACAAATTTATACAGGTTGAGCTGCTGGAGCTTATATTAAGTGTCCCATACAAAGGGGGAAAAGCACTTGCTAGTTCCTAGAAATAAATGAGATCTGAGATTTTCTTGAAGTTGATGCTTGTTGGAAGTCAGATGGTTGAAATCTACTCATTCTCCATTTCCCCTGTCCTTCAGACACTGCAGGAGGTCAGATGTCTGACATTAGCATCTTTATTGTACATGATAAATACCTTTCATGGACGTTAGGACAAAAAAATGCCTAATACTGTAGAGATTAACAGGTGAGTACAGGGTACCTTGTCTCATTCTTGATACAAGCTATGAATAATGCCAAATTCTAGTATGTGTTTACTATTTGTTTGGCTCAGTGAGTGAGTAGGTAAAGAAACAATATAATCTTTACAGTGGGTAGAGTTATGATTTTAAGTTAAGAATCTTGGTGGACTAGGTATAATCATGTGTGAGAAGTAAAAGAGTTAGTCCAGAGAATTGTTTTAGGTAAGACTTAATTAAAGGATATATTGATTTATACTGAGGGGAAGGATACCGATATTGGGGGAGGGGGGTGGGGGGAGGTGTCTTTAACTGAGCGGAAAGCATTGTTAATATCTCATTTGAACAGCTCTGAACTTAGAGGAACGGCATAGTCAGTGCTTGAGGAGAGAACAATTTGAATAAAAGCCTTATAAAGTTTATTTTACTACATTTCTTTTGTTGAGATATTTGCTGAAATATAGCAATGTAACAGACAACTTAGTCTGACTACTTCTTCCAGTGTTTTATTAGAGGTTTATTAGCTTGTTTTTTACTTAAGAGTACTTCGAGCAAACCAGTTTCATTTTCCCTTTGATTGTGAAGGTTCTTCTTGTCACAACTAAATTAATATTTCTGACCAAAAAAATAACACTTCAGATCTCATTTCAGTGTAATAGTAAAGTATGACTCTGATGTTTGTTTTTGCAGCTGTAATTAACATGTAGTCAGGTTGTACTAGTATGAATTGTTTGTGGCATGAAACACAGTTTCAGTTTCATTAAGGAGCAGAAAGAATTTTGTCCGGTTTAGAATCTCTCATTAACTTTATACATCTTAGAAAAGGACCAAAAGCCATGTAAGAATACAGAAGAAATAGCCTATCACCTGCCCTTTTAGCAAATGTGGGAGAAGGAAAAATTGCAGACAAAGTTAGTTCCATGTGATAGATACTTAGGACAAGGGTAGAAGATTTTCTTCCAGTCACTAAAGGAAATAGAAGACAAAGTCAAAGAATTCAAATAACTTGCACATGTTTTCAAAAATTGGCTTCAATTTTTGCTTTGTCTCCAAAGTTTGTTTTGTTTTAGTTCTTTCCTCTAAAGGAATTCAAAACAACCAAGTTGTTTAGCTAGTAATAATATGGGCCTTCTACCTTTTATATGGTCATTTAAGTTTGCTCTTAACAAGTTATATTTGGAATCTCAGTCCTGCAAATGCTTACCTCTGTGTATATAAACAGTGTGCAGATGTCAAATTCAGTTTGAGCATCTACGTGCTAAATAGCTGCCTCTGAATTGTTTCTCTCTTTAATTCCTATTGTTCTCAGTGCAGAGGGCAATTTAGCTGATGCTAAAATATAGCTAAGACTTAATTTAGTTACAAAGGGATAGTTGTCTAATACTATTTTAGAGGCACTAAGAGCATTTCCAACACATTTCCAAGGGAATGACATATAGAGTGCTGGATCTGGAGGAGGTGGAATGTGGGATACATTTGGGCAAGATACATGCCACTACAGATCCACTCTCAGGCAAATAAAATTAACTTCTCAAGGCTTTTTGGCTAAACCCTTTGCTAGGCTCCACCAGCTGGAGCAACAGCTGCAGTAGTTTAGACATAGCACACAGGTATATGAATGTGAGTGTATACCAGAACTGAAATGTCTTAAATCCCAAACTAAACTTCACTTGTATGTTCATATCACATACATTGAAATGCACTGGCTGATGTGAAAGTTAAGAGACATATCTCTGGACTTGGTACTGTGTCATGAGACTGACATTTTAAAATATTAAACTTATTTGAAGAGTCTAAACATAAAAATGTGATGTGATTGAATTAATTTATAATTTAAACTCTTTTGAAATGCAAATCTAAAATAGTGGTTGAGGCTCCCCAAATTCATCAAACTGACTTAAAAGACATCAGTTCATCAAACAAGACTCTTAGTAGTTAGATTACCATTTACAAGGTTTCTACACAAATAAATATTACAAATGCTCCTTTCAAAAAGAGAAAGAGAAGCAGCAGCTGAGATTTAATCAGACTCCAAGAAACATCAAGTATTAGATGGACTGTGGTGAAGTGTTGCAGGACTGTTTTAGAAAAGTTGAATCTGAAAAGGGTGTATGTGCTGTAACCCGGAAAGCTTACAAATACAGTAGGGAAACTGAAGAGAAACTGCCTACTGAGTACTTTCTGGTGCCACTATCACAGAATCACAGAATCGCAGAATGGCTGGGGTTGGAAGGGACCTCTGGAGATAATCTGGTCCAACCCATCTGCTAAGATTGCACAGGAATGTGTCCTGGTGGGTTTTGAATGTCTCCAGAGAAGGAAGCTCCACAGCCTCTCTGGGCAGCCTGTTCCAGTGCTCTGGCACCCTCAAAGTAAAGAATTTTCTCCTCATATTTAGGTGGAACCTCCTGTGCTTCAGTCTGTGCCCATTGCCCCTCATCCTATCATTGGACACCACTGAAAAGAGTCTTGTCCCATCCTCTTGACACCCACCCTTGAGATATTTATTTATAAGCCCCTCTACTCTGCTCTGGTGAGACCACACCTGGAATATTGTGTCCAGTTCTGGGCCCCTCAGTTCACAAAGGACAGGGAACTGCTGGAGAGAGTCCAGTGCAGGGCAACAAACATGATTAAGGGAGTGGAGCATCTCCCTTATCAGGAAAGGCTGAGGGAGCTGGGTCTCTTTAGCTTGGAGAAGAGGACACTGAGGGGTGACCTCATTAATGTTTACAAATATATAAAGGGTGAGTGTCACGCGGGTGGAGCCAGGCTCTTCTCAGTGACAACCAATGATAGGACAAGGGGTAGTGGGTTCAAACTGGAACACAAAAGGTGCCACTTAAATTTGAGAAGAAACTTCTTTTCAGTGATGGCAACAGAACACTGGAACAGGCTGGTCAGGGAGGTTGTGGAGTCTCCTACTCTGGAGACATTCAAGACCTGCCTGGACATGTTCCTGTGTGACCTCACCTAGGCATTCCTGCTCCAGCAGGGGGATTGGACTAGATGATCGTTCGAGGTCCCTTCCAATCCCTAACATTCTGTGATTCTGTGATTCTGTGAGGTTATGGAGTCTCCATCCTTGGAAGTATTCAAAAGCTCATCTAGGTGTTCCTGCTCCAGTGGGGGAATTGGACTAGATGATCTTTTGAGGTCCCTTCCACTCCCTAACATTCTGTGATTCTGTGATAAATAAGATCCCCTCTCAGCCTCCTCTTCTCCAGGCTGAACAGTCCAAGATCCCTCAATCTCTCCTCATAAGAAAGGTGCTCTAGGCCCCTAATCATTCTTGTAGCCCACTGCTGGACTCCCTCCAGTAATTCCGTGTCCTTCTTAAACTGGGGAGCCCAGGACTGGATGCAATACTCCATGTGGCCTCACCAGGGCAGAGTAGAGGGGGAGGATAGCGTCCCTTGACCTGCTCGTTACACTCCTCTTAACGCACCCCAGGATACCATTGGCCTTGGCCACAAGGGCACATTGATGATTCATGGTCAGCCTGCTGTCGACCAGAACTCCCAGGTCCTTTTCCGCAGTGCTGCTTTCCAGCAGGACCACCTCTAACCTGTACCGGTGCCTGGGGTTACTCCTCCCCAGGTGCAAGACCCTATACTTTGCCTTGGTGAATTTCATCAGGTTCTTCTCTGCCCAGTTCTCAGCCTGTCCAGGTCTCACAGAATGGCAGCACAGCTTTCTGCTGTATCAACCCTTCCTCCCAGTTTGCTATCATCAGAAAACTTGCTGAGGATGCACTCAGTCTGTTTATCCAGGTCATTGATGATCAGGTTGAACAGGACTAAAGAACCCCACTAACCCAACTGCTAAGGTAGGAATGAGTAAAGATGGGAAGGAGGTGCTATGTTTTCAGGATGCCTATGGAATCCCATCAGTCCTTGCTTCCCATAGCAATTAGACTTTTTCCCCCCAGCCAAGACTAATCTAAAGCATTCCTAGCAGTGTTCAGAAGTTTCTTCATGATCCTTGCTCTGATCCTTGCTTTTCTCTTCTGTTCTTTCGTAATTCAGAGAAAGGCGCCCAATATTACCAAAAATTAAGAAGAGGTAGTGTGGTCCCCAGCATACAGAACATTGAAAAGATGGAGTTCTTTACCCCTTCTCCCCTCCCCTCCCCTCCCCTCCCCTCCCCTCCCCTCCCCTCCCCTCCCCTCCCCTCCCCTCCCCTCCCCTCCCCTCCCCTCCCCTCCCCTCCCCTCCCCTCCCCTCCCCTCCCTTCCTTTCCCCTTGCCTTCCCTCCCCAGTAAATAATTTTGGTGAAATTCTAGTTCCTAAGCAAAAGCAGTAGTAAGTGATTTTCAGGTGAGATGTGTATTTATTTATTTATTTTATTTGTTTGCCCCCCCTTTGTTTCAAAGAACTTTTAATGATTATATTATTGTTCCAGGGAAAAATTGTGAAAGCAGTGAATCATAAAACAAACAAACAAACAAACAAAAAGTCCAAGAACTGAAGAAAGCTTATAAGATATCTCTCTGCACATTTTCAGGATTTCTCTCTGTGGTCTTCTTTTGGGATTTTTTTTGGCGGGGGGGCGGAGGGGGAGGGGAAAGTACCTCATTCTCATTAGCAAGACATATGAAGGAAAATTAATCAGCTATGCTACGTGACCAATATCTGAAGTCTTAAATATAAGAAAACCAAATAAATAAATAAATAAATAAGGAGAATAATTGGGAGACTGAAAAAACTGTCTAGATTATTTTGAGGACTTATCTCACTGGTTTTCAGCATCAAAAATTTTGTGTCTGTCCTTTTGGAAGAAAATTGTATCTCTCATCAAAAAGACAGAACAGTATGGGTTACAGGGGGAGAAGGGGGATAAACAGATGAAGAAGAAACTGAAGAATAAATGTATTAGTCTATAGCAACTTGAAGGCAAGCTATCAATATTCTCTTGTTGGAAAGCCTTGTTCTGACTCAATTTTGTTTTTCTTGTTTTTTAAGTCTCTAAAGCCTTAAAAAAAAATAAAATTAAAAAAGAAAGAAAAGGAAACTCTCTGTTTCTCTAATCATGTCTCTAAACAATTTTTGAGTGGATTATATTGATGAGGCCTGTGAATTTTCACTGTGGCATGGGTTTCTTACATGGAATTGTTTTAAACAGTGATGGCTATTAAGACGCATTATCCCTGCTTTTAAGGGTAATCTTCCAATAATCACAGACAGGTTAGTGCAAATTTATTAACCTGGAAGTCTACTAATAAAAACAGAAACTTGAGAATAGATGCTAAGGTAAGTCTGTGTTATATACACATTTTAAAATTAGTAAAATATATATAAAATGTGTATATTGCTATATATTGTAATAATATATTGGATATTATTATAAACTACTACTGCTGGAAAGACTGTGAGTCATTGTTCTGCTATAAATGACATTTAGCATTTCTGTGGGATTTTTGTTTCTTAATCAAAATATAAATTAAATGCTGCCCATCTGAGATAGTGTAGTTAATGATTAACACTTTTGCTGAAGAAATAATATAATCATAATAATTTATTTTAGTAACTTCCATTCTCAAATGTTCATGTCCATTAAATTATACCTTAATAAGATGTTTGACCCAAAGAGTTTGTGATCTCATCATGGAATAGCTGGTCGCCATGGAGGGAACTGGAGGAAAAAAGCAACACATACTTATTTACACAGTCTGTATGTTAATGAGATACAACGTTGGAAATGTGGGGCATGAGGAGAAGCAAGTTACTCACAGAGCCTGGCAATGTTAAACAGCAGGTTTTTCATAGAAGTGCTGATGCTCATGAATCAATAGCCTAGTGTGAAGATGATAGAGTACTTGGAGAAGTCATGCAAAACCTCAAAGTGACTTCAGGTTTGATGTTCTAGAAATAATAAAATGAGTTATTATAACACCTAAATAATTTGAATCAAAGAATATTTCTTGTTCTGTTATGGTAAAGTCAGAGTTCACATGTAAACGTAAGATAAATAAAGGCCCATGTTTGCAATTACCATATTTCATAATTAATTGTTTCTTCAGTTCCTGTGATCATTGTAGAACGACTACTGTAAGCCTTTTGTAGCAAATATATCCAGACTTGATGGTAGTCTGAAATTGGTGAATTTATAGTTGTTTTAATGTCTTCCAGACATAAAGCTTACAAACAGAGTTAGCAAGTAAAATTATTTGTAACACTGAAAATAATATTATGCAGCTATTCCCACTATAGAGGAAAACTAATGACATTTGCATATGTGGTGCTTGCTTAGTGCTACCATCTATCAAAATAACATAGCCTGGTGCTGCTAATTTCAAAGATGATGAGGCTGACCCAACAGATCTTGAGGAATTTAATTGCAGAGGCTGAGAAGATTGATCAAAGGTCAAGTTTGTCTCTATAATCTTAATCAGCCTTTAATGCAGGAAGCATTGTGATATAGCCTCTGAGTGCTAAATTTGGACTTTCTTTAGAAAATTAATGAAGGTTGGACAGTGAGGAGGGCACCTCTTTTCATTTATTTCAAGAGCTAGTGTGTGCATGTAAATATACACACATACATATACATTGTTGCACACCAGCATATGCGTACAGATATGTATACGTGCATAGTGAACCAAGAAAGAGAATTAAAGACAGAAATGGATGGGCTAAATACAGTTGATGAGGACATGCTTGAAAACTGGATTTAATTTTTATCTGTGATAGATTTCTCCTGTGAATATTGCCAAGTCATTGGAATGAGTTTAGCCTTTCTCTTTTCTGGGGTTACACTGTAAATTCTGGCCACTCTTTTTTCACTGTGCACTGAGAAGAGCCCCTGAAAGGCTTTTTTTTTTTTTTTTTTTAATTTTCTTTGATGTAATGATAATAACAACTATGTAAACTGAATTTCTCAGTCAGCAGGAAATCTTTATAACATGACCTTTCCATGATTTTGGCATTCATTTTTTCAGCCTTGAGTTTTTAAGATCAAGTTGGCTGGCTTCTAAGGGCAGAGAATGCAGATTAGAGTTCATCACCTTCAACTGTGTGTTATTAAAGTGACAGAGAGATTGCTCAAATGAGCACACGTACTAACGCCTTTTCAGTGACACTTTCATGACGTTTTTTTTGTTTTGTTTTGTTGTTGTTTGTTTGGTTTTAGGTTTTTTGTTGTTTGTTTTTGCTTTGTTGTTTGTTTGTGGTTGTGCTGTGTTGTTTGGGCTTTTTTTTGGGGGGGGATGGTTGGGTGGTAGGGTTGTTTTAGTTTGTCCCCTGAAATGCAATTAACTCCGTTCAATGTTAACATCTCAGTTCAGTGTTTGGTCTCAGATGTAGTTCTGCCTTGATATCTATTCAAACTCTAGTGTGTTTTTTGTGAAGTTTTATGACAATATGGCAACTGAAGGGAATTCTTCTTTCCAATGTGTGGCACCTAGACTCAGGCCAAGGCCAGGCAGGTTCAGGATTTCTTGTGTAGTATTAGTCGGTCTTCAGATTACACGATCAAAGCCCAATTAAGATGCCTACAACTACATGAAGGGGAAAAAAAAAAGTCCAAGACATCAGCACTGTATCTTTTCATCTCACTGTGGGTTGTAGCACCCAAAATAAGTCCTGAAAAACTCATGGGACAGTATTTCAATATTGCAGTATTTCTTGTGGAGAAATGCAGGTAAGAGTGTTGGCAAACATAAGATATTTGAAAAAAGAAACAGAGACATGAGGGAGAAGACAGAGGGATGATTCAGAATGGGAAAGTGTGCCATCAGTATCAGCAGTTGGAAAGGAGTGTGAAGATTTCTTTGTCTCTTCAAGATAAATCTTTTCAATGCTTAAGGGCAAAGTTTAAGAAACTACAGGTTTTTACCTGTTCATAGGAGCTGCTGTTGACTTAATTTCCAGTTCTACTTACTTCATAAGTTATTCTGCATTCTTGTATTAAACATTGTACTACCCTATTCAGAAAGTGGGCTTCAGTTACTACTGCTCTTCTTGATCCAGTAGGAAATATTTCTCTCCCACACAATTTCTAGGAAAGATGCTTCTGCATTTTTGCTGCCTTAATAACTGGAACTCTTCTCCTTCATGCAGATTTCGTATATGCATATATGTATAGTATTTGAAGATAAGTACATATATATATACATATATATGCATGCATACATATGTAGATGCAGGTAATAATAGGATTTAATGACTTTGAAGCCCATATCCACAGCTACTCTCAATCTTCATGCCATGAACATTATTCTTATATGTTATAAGTAGCAGTAAGTAACTCCCAGCTATGATATGCTGTTAAATGAACAGCACGTAGTCACTGGATATTGGCTGATAACTCCAGTGGGACCTGGATTTGCAGTTATCAGCATGTATTAAAAGCTGCAAAGCTGTTAAAAATATGAACATCACTAATGTGTTTTCATTTCAAGTATAATTCAAATGTTACTGGTGATGTCCTTGTTAGCCACATAGAGTCTTAACTTGAATGTAGGGGTACTCAGGTGGCTGGAACTCTGGAAGTGAGTCTACGTAAATTATGCATAGAGTAAGCTAAGAATTTTTTCATCTGCTTAGGCCATCATTCCAAGTGCATGTCATTTAATGGTCACTTACACTCAGTCAAGGTTTATTTGAGAGGAGTTGATCTGAGAATAGAAAATTTCAGTTAACTTTCCAGTGAAAACAACTAGCTCTTTATGAATTGTTTGGCTCAAGTTCTCAGGATGGGGCAGAAAAAGGTAAATGTAATTTCCCTGGGAGACTGCAGTCAAACGTTTAGTTTGAAAGGTGAGAGGTTAATGAAAAACTTGAGTAGTGCAGTGATAAAACTATATATGAGCTTATAAGGAAATGAAATCCTTTGTATTCGGTTCAGGATATGCAGTAAGTAAAATCAGGATCTGCATACTGAAAATAAAATAGAAAGATGAGATCAGAGCACATTTACTGGGGATTGTACATCCACTGAATATCCAGGGTACCAAATAAGAAGAGGAAGTGGCTGAGTGGAGGAGAGACTGGGGAAAAAGAAATATATTCATGCTGGTTAAAGATAATATTGTAATATAGGCACACAGGGTGCCAGGATCAAGGAAACTCTAATTACTGCACTCCTTTACATCTGATTTCTTTAACTTCACCCTTTTTTGTTCATGCATTTTATTGCATGGATTGTATGGTTTTAATGTTAATGGGGTGTATATATCTTGTTAAAATTAATATATCATCTCCGATTCTTCTGTCCTATGAATTTTACCTATAGCACTGTAGATAGAAAAGTTATTAACAAATCATATGGATTTAATGTCATAAAAATTATATTGAGTGCTTGTCCTTCTTAAAAATGTCTCTAAGATGGTTATGAGATTTAATAGCAACACACACAGCTTTCCCATTTAGGATGTATCATTCTCTTAGACCACCACATGGAAATGAGTGGGACAAGTGTCTCCAGGCAGGCACAGTTGAGGCTGGAGGTGATACCAAGGGTGCATACAATCTCCCTGCTGCATCGAATTATGTGTGGCAAAATACCCTCTCCCAAAAAAATTCCTTCACAGTAGCATTGCTTTCAGGTTTGGAAAGTGACAGTCCCTTTTCCTGCTGTCAATGTTTTGATTGCGGGGTGACAATAAAACCATGGCAGATGTATTGTTAACCCCTTCTCCCTGCCTTTCCACCTTCACCCCTCCCTCTCCCCCTTCCCACTAAGGGCAGGCGATCAGGAGAGAAAGAAGGACAGAGAGAAGAGAGTTGGAAAAATTAAAAATGTTTTACTAACGCTACTAATAAGAATAGAGAAAATAATACAAATTAGACAAAACCAATCTTGAAAGTCTCAGCAACTGCAGAGCTGGCACCTGAAGTCCTGGACTGGACTCTGAAGCCAACCGGAGCTGGATTCAGTCTGTCACTAGGCCTCAGTTTGCAGGGACAACTAGCAAGGTCCTCTCCTAATGTCGGCCATGAGGAAAAGGTACGAAATCCTTGTGATCGCCCAGTTTTTATATGAGGTATTCATGTGAATGGCATGTTATACTCAGTTGGTCAGTTTCTTGGTCACCTGTTTCTTGTTGCCCCTCTCGCAGAAGGTGCATCCGTGCTTATCAACAACTTCGTATTCCATGGCTATGTTTACCAAAACATGTATCTGGTTTTCCAGGAAAATGCAGCTAATATGAAAGCTTTAGCTGACAGGCAAATTCACTAAAAGATAAACTTGTTTATAACAAAACAAGGACACCTGTTGACAGCAATGTTACCTTGATCCATTCATTATGAAATAAGAAGAATAGCCTCAGACAAGTGTGAAATCTACTCAAGACACAATTGCATGGAAAAAATATTATGAGAAAAATATGTGATGATCCAGATTTTTCTGAGGCATTCTTCAAATACTGAAAATCAGAGTGTCCTAGTCCCACCTGGGCAGAATATGCATGGCTTCTTATTGGATGAGTTAAGCTGTGATGGATGGTGGGTATTTGATGTGTCTCACAGATAAGGCTTGATATTTACATGGGACAGCAGGTGTCATATGTGGGATATGTCTTAAACAATGGGAGAGGGGAGTAAAAATGTGGATGAGGCTCTATAGCAGACTATGGCTTAACATTCTTACATGAAACAGCAAGTATTTAATGAAAACCTTAACTTTGGGAAACTACAGTGAATCCTACTGTCACTCCTTTTCTCAAAGTCTCATTTTAAAACAGTGACTTTAAATGAGCAATTTGCTTGTGTTTCAGTCCTTTGCTGCCACTGAGAAGATCATTGACAGGTAGTACTTGCGTTGTCCACCATGTTTTATTCTTTGGTGTTTAGAAAAAGCATCAAATAAATTTAATTTGAGTGACAGAATAACTATTATAGACTCTCTTGTTTTAGTAGTGTCAACACTGCTAAAGGAGAATTAATGTTTTTAAGTAAACAGCTACATTATTGATAAAGTTCTGAGCATTTTATATGCACTAACATCTAATACTCTCTGATTTTTCAGTAGTTCTGTCTGGTAGAGGCATGAGAACCAAATTTATATTTGTTGAAGGACTGTAAATCAAATTTGCAAATTTTGCAAGTTACAATACAGGAATTATATATCTTTGTATTTATGCAAATCTGATTGCATCATGAATGCTATTTCTTTTAAAACTGTAAGTAATCACTGTGAGTAGGATGATGGTTTTGATTTTGTGTCATCAAAAAAAGAAGAAAGTATTTAGTATACGTGGACCGTCATCTGCTACTGAATAACTGTTACGCAGCAATTGATAGAAATTGGTAAGGAAGTAATTGTAATGTTTTTAGAATGATTTTGATGTCACAATATAGTTAGTAATCACGATATAATGTGGGTGATTTATTCATCCTGTACTACACTCTCAGAATTGTTGCAGTTTATTTTTCTATTGCCATTTTAAGTGTTTAAAGGGTCTGTATTTCTTTTTCAGTCATTTCAGCCTCATTAATTAGCAAATTACCACTTCAGTTAAAAGAAGTTTAAGGGCTTTGACATACAGAGTATGTCAAAAAGGTCTTTCCATATTTACAGTATTTGTGATCCTGGCTAGGTAAACATCTAGTGGTATATTGTAGTAAACAAAGTCTGATCATTTATACACTGTGGTTTTGAGTCCAAGTAAAATCAAGAATGTAATATATTAAGTAGTGTAATGTGAAAACTTCTAGTTTACAAAACTGTACTGTGATCCATGTTTTCCTTCCTTCCTTTATCGTGGAAACACTACTATAGCTACCACTATTATAAACTTGAAAAACTAGCAGAAAAGAATCTTGCAATTAACATGATTTTCTTTTCCAAAAAGTTTAAGTGTGTAGTCAAGTCTATAAATATGTATTTACTTGATTATTAATATGTGTGTTTTTAATGAGGAAATATGAGGAGTTGAGTTGAAATAAAGTATGTGTTGTAACGCACCAGTTATGAAATGTACTCCAGCAGAGCTAATTAATAAACTAAATTACCTTCAGGAAAGTATGGGGCTAAGGTTGAAAACCTTGATAGACAACCGTTAGTGATAACGCTCCTGTGTTAGCACTACATATTTTTAATGGGTTGTTTAAACATTTCAGTCCTTTCTCCATCCGTTACAGATTTCCATTTTCTAGAGAAAGATATAATTATTCTTAACAGTTTTACACAAATGAGACATTTGGCAGATTATAAATTAGACAGTTGTAGACACTGATTTTAATTCTCATAATGTGGAGTCCCTTCCAAAATGTGAATATTTAATCCCATCACATATGCATTAAAACTTCAGAACATGCGTCACAGGTACAGGATAAAGAACACTGTCTAGGAGTTCAGTGACTGAAAAGGTCTATGGAGTAACTGAAAATAATGCTCAGACACAAGCTCCTGTTTCCATTCTGTGTCTTTTCCCCTACATATGTGACAGAGGATGGAAACAGCAAGTAGGATGGCTCAGCAAACGGCGGGACAGGAAACTTGAGCTATGTGCACTCAGGCTAGGAACAATGACTCATTCATGACTATTATATTTGGAACCATTTACTTGGTGTTTTGTTGAATTGTTCATTTTCTGGAACATCCAAATTGATAACAATTGTCTTTGTAAAATGCATGCTATACCTTAAACAGAAATTACATTCTAGTACTGAAAAAATGCATTACATAGTGTGCATCATGCAGGTGGTTAGACTACAGGGTTATAGTATGATCCCTTATGATGTTAAAAAAAAAAGAAAAAAAAATCTGTGACAATGGAACAACAGCTTTTATTCCTCAAAATGCACCTTTTTAAGAAATAGATCCTTCCTTCCTTCTCAGGACCCTAAAATAGTCATGACTTGGAAGCTTAACAAGGAGCTTTGATGGCCCTAAAGAAAGTGATGAGCATACTCCTGTGAAACAGTTGTTCTTCTGTATTCTTGTGCTAAATGAGTGTTCATGTGTGACCAGTGGCCTTGTTATTTAGTCTTTCTTGTTCATTCTTCATTGCTCTTTCATTCAATCCTTTTTTTTTTTTTTTTAATAATGTAATGAAGGAGGACATGATGTTTGTAGATAACATAGAAATAAGTCCAGTCATCGAAGCTGAAAAAAAGAAATTATGAACAGCAAAAAGAAAAGTGTCCAAAGAATCCCAGGGCATAAAATACATTTCTATATATCATTTGAACAACTTCAGGAGTTCTAAGGCAGATCCTTGCAAATATTTACCACATCCTGAATTTATACACATTTGTCTCATGTTGTATATTATTCGTGATCTGTACATAATACATATTACACAAAAAAAGATGAAACTGCATAAGTGATTTTAACAAGATGCTTCACTGAAATGAATGGACAGGCAGCCAAAGTAGCCTGTGGATTTTTGAAATGCAACACGTAGTATAGATAAAATGAATGAGGTTGATTCATTGTGATTTTATCTGAGAATGTGCTTTCTTTTTTATTTCCACATGTGAGAATGTGTGTGACAGACAAACAAACAATGTGAAATCAATCGATTAATCTTATGTATGCAGATAGATTCATCTTTGGAGATTGGATTTTAGAGAACATTGCTGATTATGAATTGTGTCACTATCACATCGTATTTAAAGCTTCGAAAATGAGAAAGGGAACACATAAAGAAAGGGAACTTGTAAGATCATGTTGTCCATAAGTATTTTGTTTTTGTCAGAGTAGCAGTAAAATTCATGATGATGGAATGTGCAAGCAACAAAGGGCTTTATGCATTGATTAAATGTCTTGGCTTTGGTCTAGTATTTAATCAACTGCCAGAAAAATTTATTGCCCAGCAAACCCAAGCAACATGAATATTATCCTTTCATCTTACTAGTACAGACAAAACAAATGCTAATATTTCTGGAGTCAATAAGCTAAAGAACTCAAGTGTTTTAGTATACACATTCATTATCTGTGTATACATGCATTTGGCTGTGCACATAGAAGTCAAGATAAGATTGTGATATCATGATGCATTAATAAAGAAAATTACTCTTCTTAAGAGTGATTCTCTACTACTGTTATCACATTCCTGAATAAAAAAGCTCAAAGTTTGTAATTGAAAGGTTAAATTCAAATATTATTATTACAACTAAAAAAAATCACAGTACACACTATGTAACACTGGACTTGAAGATCCCTTTGAACATTATTTTTATTATTAACTTACAAGGCTGGCAGTATAAGCTTTCCACCCCATTTTCGGTTACATTTTTTTTTAAATTGTGATCAGTTGCATCTTCTATTTGAAACTGGTTCTTCTGACACAGGAATTAATTAATTAATTTCGATGACAAAAGAAGGGGCACCCATCCAATTCAGGAGGTATCAGCAACATGAGTTAGAAGGGCAAAAAATAAATAAATAAAACATCTTATCCTCTCTCATCCAGAGTAACTGAACTTTTTCAACTGTACCAAAGTCGTCGCACAAGATATAAAGCATATATCATGGAAATTAGTGTATGTGATGCACTAAGAACAAGTAGTTAATGTAAGGCATTATTTCTCTTTCAGTTTCACTTATAAACTGCTGACATGGAGCTGTTTCCAAGCGTAAGATCCTAATCTGCTGTAACTAAACCCTGTAGCTGACATGTTATACCAAATCGAGACCTGACTCATAACAACAGCCTTGATCTCAAGAGCATAGGACATAAACGATTCGATAGATAAAGGTTAGCATTAAGAGCAAAAGTACACTGACTTCCACAGGATCAGAGAGCAGGTGGAGGACAGTTAATAGAAGCCATGTTTCCTGAATCCTGATGCAGGTTGATATCCTACATCTAGTGCTTCTGTTGCACCATAAAAGAAAACAGAGGGTGAAGTTCTTGTTCTATTAACATAGGATAGATGTTTTGGAGACTCCTATATGTTTACCAATTCAGGCTTTAGTATGAGTATGTTTTTTATACATCCGATTAGACATCAGTTTAGAGTAGATCACAGAATTAAAGAATAACAGAGTGGCTGAGGTTGGAGGAACCTCTGGAAGTCATCTGGTCCAAACCTCCCTACTCAGTCAGGGCCACCCCGAGCTGGTTGCCCAGGACCAAGTCCAGATAGCTTATGAATGTCTCCAAGGATGGAGACTCCACGAGCTTCCTGGACAACCTGTTCCAGGGCTCATTCACCTCAGGAAGTGTTTCCTTATGTTCAAACACAACCTCCTGTCTTTCAGTTTGTGTCCACTGCCTCTTTTCCTGTGACTGGGCATCACTGAAACGAGCCTGGCTTAATCCTCTTTACACCTTCCTTTCAGGTATTTATATACATTAGTGAGATCCCCCCTCAGTGTTCTCTTCTCCAGGCTGAACAGTCCCAGCTCTCTCAGCCTGTCCTCATATGTGAGGTGCTCCAATCCCTTAATCATCTTACTGTCCCTTTGTTGGACTTTCTTCAGTGTGTTCATGTCTGTCTTGTACTGGATTGCCCAGAACTAGACACTGGACACTGGTCTGGCCTCACCAGTGCTGAGTAGAGGGCAAGGATCACCTCCCTCCACCTGCTGGCAATACTTCTGGTACAATTGAGGACACCTTTGGCCTTTTTTGTGGCAGAGGCACATTGCTGGTTTGTGTTCAATTTGGTCTTCCCCAGGACTTCCAGGTCCTTTTCTGCCAAGCTGTTTTCCGTCTGGGTGTCTTCTAGCACATCTTAGTGCATGGAGTTGTTCCTTCCCAGGTGCAGGACTTTGCACTTCTCCTTGCTGAATAAGTTTATTATGGGGGTATGGGTAGTTGTGTGTTGTGGATTTGCTTGTGTGTTTTTTTTGTTTTGTTTTGTTTGTTTGTTTGTTTGTTTTGTTTGTTTATTGTTTTGTTTTGATTTGTTTTGTTTTTATGTGTGTGAAAACATAAGCCAGGTAGTGGCAGACTTTTATTTCTGTTTCTTTATTAGTTTGTTCCTTGCCTTGTTGTATTCATCATCATTCACAGAAGTATGCAGGTTGAAGTGTCTTTGGGATGATTAGATAATTGTTCAGTCTAAGCTGGGGTTTTCTTTTTCTTAAAAAGAAATAAAAACTGTAGCTTTCAATAAGTGTTGAGGAATGTACATATAGCTGTATGATAGATTGCTAATATAGATAACATGAACATTACTCATGAAAAATCAGGCTGTTGCAGTAGGCTATGATGGGCTAATAGGCTTCTGTTGTACTCAAAAATAAATGAGACTGACAAATCTGTGTAAATTTGTTTGTCGTTTTCACTTTCAGGAGAGGTTTAGATTTTATGATCTGTGAAGGTCAACATAAGTTATGATTACGTTAATCCATTGGCAGTTACAGTTAATATCTCTCCTTTTCTATTTTTTTTTAAAGATGATGCTCACCCCAAGTTGCAGAGAATGTTGCCTTGCTTTTCTGTAGTTTCCCCAAAATGAAAGAAATTCAGATTCTACCTACTTCTAAATGCTCTTAAAGGATTGTGTCTGACTGCAAATAATGCAGGCCTGTAAGGTTTGATGTGGAGCAAAACAACTGGTGCTATGGATCTGACGTTTACATTGCATGTATTTCTGGTGGATTTTTTTAGCCTAGATGCAGTCCAGCACCTTAGATTGAACTTCTATTGGTGGTGGTCGGAGCGCATTAAGTGTGATCTTGGAGGAATCTTTCAGTTTATTTTTCTCTGAAAGAGCCTGGTTTGTACACTGTGAGACTGCAATAGGCTTGATCGAGAAGTTATATTTGAAAGTGCACTCTTTATCCGAATTAAAATGCTAACATAGGTGTACTGCTCTTCTCCTTCCCTCATCTCTGTGACTCCTTTTCCTCATTTTCATGTTAATTATGTCGCCTATTTCATGTTAATTATGTCGCCTTTTGGAATACTGCTGCTGGTAGTTGGTTGTCTGATGACACCATCACCAGCTAACCTGTTCTTCCTCTAAATAATATACCAGTTCTGCTTCTCTGACCTTACACTTCTTACCTTTGTTCTGTCCATCACATTTGCTGTTAATTGAGTCATCAGTTCTGTCGTGGAGTACCTGTTTACTTGTGCATGGGAACACACTTATTCAAAATCTCCCCCTCACTCCAAAACCCTGTCAAAACTCAGGTTCTAGTAACACATGCTGTAACTTGCAGCTTAACCATGGATAGATAAGCTCCAAACTAGGATTACTTAACAGTTTAAGATATGATTTTGTGTGAGGAATATAATATTCAGAGTTAAAATATGCTAATTTTAATTATTTATATGTACCACTGTAAAACTTACGATTTTTAATTATTGCTGCAGCTGAGATTGCAGCTGCACTTAGGACCATTTTTCATGACACCTTTTCCCAAAACACTTTCAGCTGAACTGGATTCAACAATGGATTTGAGAAGCTCAAGTTATTCTTTGAGCATGTGGGGTTTTTTTCACGTTGTCTACAGTGCTGGATGTGGCTTTCAGACAGAGAAGCATTGAGTTTATGTAATGAGTTTGGTATGATTTTTTTTTGTGTGTGTGGCAAAAGGAAGATTATTTATTTAAGCTGTACTGCTTGGGTTATTACTCAAGTTTAACTTGTTGGCATGTTTTAAAATAAGTCAGTTTGTTAAGATGAAATAAATTCTAAAGTATTTAGCTCTTCTTTTAATCTCATTTGTTAATGTATTTTCTTCCATTTTACTTAATGGTTATTCTTTAGTAATACAAGTAAGCCAAGCAATCTTCTGCTGTGGCAACTGACATAGTTTTCTACTGGCAGTCTTTCATTGATTATTTTATTTTTGTTTGCATTTTTGCCCTATTGGAGAAAGCAGAGGTTTATAGCTGTGATAGTCCTGAGCTGTAATTCTCACTGAGCCTACATCTGGGTGATTGCCGACAAGCCACTTGACCTCAGTATGACTCAATTAACCCAGCAGCAAAACTGGGTAAACATCAAAATCTCATTGAAAAGCAGCTGCTACATCTGAATTGAATTGTCTAAAATTGCATTGTGACAGCATTGCCATTGGGTCTCTGAAGACCTGAATTTTAATTGTTTTTCACTCATCACGCTACATGAAAATGGCTCTAAAAAGTGTGCAAATAATGATGTCTCCACATTTTTGCAATGACATTGCCTGTGTAGTCGATGGAGGCACTTAGAGCAAATTTATAAAGTGACTATGATAAATTCTTCTCACATTTTTCAAATTTTATCATAGCCATTTACTTGTATAGTATTTGCAAGGGGCATGTGTTTTTATAATTTTGGATGAGATGGCAGCAACTTCATCTTTAATTCATCATACAACCTTAAGAAATTGATTGATCTTGAGGGAAACCTAGAAAATAGAAAGATTAAAAGAAGTTTTATGAGTTTTTGCAAAATTAATAAATTAATTTTGGGAATGTTCCATGACAGTTATTGTATTTTCCCTTGATTTGAACATGCTGCTTTTCCAGTTTGCAGTGTCTGCTCCTTCAATTATTTTTATAGGCAAAGAGAGATGTTCTTCACTTAAGCTGTGCCACGAAACCTATAATGAAAGGCTGTAACTGGAGTAAGAGTGTACCTTTTTTCCCATAATGGTGGAACCCACACTTCTGAAGTTATGGATGGCTTGGATGTTATCTCTCCTGGCACAAGCAGTAATAATGTTTTGACAGGACCCGAGTTAACATCTTAATGATTTTTTTTTTTCATAATAATGAATTTTAAATTCTGATATATATATATATATATTTAATATGTGTTCAGGCTTATCTTTCTCATGCAGTCCTTTTGTAGCACTGTAATTTGGGATTTTGGCTGCTACTTCCTTCAGCATATGAAGAACCTGTGCTACTGTGGGATCTTTTAGGGTCAGCTACTTGGAAAGCAGTTACTATTAATACGGATCACTCCAGTCTTCTGCTCTGCCAGTTAAAAAAGGTCCTTAGCTTACTCAATAAACCTTGAAGACAGGTTTAAATCTGGACTTGCCACACAGGGCACCTTATTCAGACACAGTGGGTAATAGGAAGCATGCATACTATGTTTTTTTCTCATGATTAATTTAGTAGTGCTCAAGGAAGTCAAACTACCCAGCAATCTGAGTCCAAGCCTGGAAACCCTCCTTTTTTTCTGTTATTTGTATACTTTTCCTTAGGTGCTGCATCATGATTTTTACCTCCTAATCATTTTTGTTGTAAGTTACTCATTACAATGAATACACTCATTATTTTTTATCCATATGCAATGCACACGCTCAAGTGCCAATCAGTACAGTAGCAGCTGTTTAGGCAATACACATCCAATACCACACTTGGTATTTCCCACTCTACATAATGTCATTGATTTATGACCAGGTTCCTTGTGAAAGGGATGATTTTGTGAGTCACTTGATATCCTACAGAAAACGTTATTTCATACAATCAAAAATATACACTTTGTCTTTTAGCCATAGTGCACAGAACTTCTGAGGTTATCAGTCAATTATTGTTACAAAAACTGTAAAAAAAAAAAAACAAAACTAAGTGGCATTTTGTCTCTTATGAAAAAAGCCCTTTGTGCTTAAAAAAATCTGAAATCTTAGTATAGGAATCTTAAAAACTTTATTTAGTAATGTAAACAAAACATAATAATTACTAAATTTAGAATCAATTACCATATATTGTGAATAGGACAGAAAAGCAATACAGAAGCAATGTAGCCATTAGGCAATAAAAGGTTGAATATACTGTCCTGTGTCTGGTAATACAGGTTTAATGCTTCAGGTCATCTAATGAAATAGGAAAACCTTGTTATGAAATAGTCAAAACAGGAAGCTGAATTAATGGCCTGAATTATTTTCTTATATGAAGCCACTCATGTAGAGTCAAAACCATGCAGCAGTTCCAAAGGGACACACAATATAGACCGGCAGTACAACTGCGAATCAGGAGTGTGGAGATCTCACAGTCTCGCTGCTATTCTTTTCTCATGTCACATCCTTGGGCATCCCTAATATTTCATTTTTCACCCTCATCTCTCTTCTTTCTTTCATATTTTACTTCCCACAAGGATTTACTTTCCCCAAGCTACTTTCTCTTTCCCTGTTTGAGGAATGAGGGGAGACAATACAACAGTTCTGTGTACAGCCTGATTCTTGTCCCTAACTGGGAAAATCAATAGGAGCTGCAATCACCAGTGTATGCTCAGGGAAGAAAAATGGCAGAAGAAACAGTTTTCATGGAGCACAACACACAAGCACACAGTTTGATGTATATAGTGAGCACAGACTTCTGCAAAAGTAGACAGCAATCCGGTCAGCAAAGCTTTTTCTAGTGCCGATGACATTCTGTTACTTTGCAAGATATCTTTCAGGCTCTTAGTTCATTCTAACTGTTACCTTTTCCTGTACTAATGGAAGGGACCAGGATGTAGTTCTGTAGATTTTGTAATTACTATTATTTAACAAAAAGAAACAAAGAAAAATAAACTGTCAGATGTATGTAGTGGACAAAAATTATTCAGATGCTAGTGATTTTGTTGCTTAGTTTTCTAGGCAGTCTGATACAGTATATTATCAAAGTTTTAGCTTCCCCCCCCCCCACCCCTAAAGAAAAAGAAAAGAAACATCTTCTCTCCATTTAAGCCATCTTTAAAGGCTTTTAGTTAAAAACCAGAATGTCAAAAGACTTCTTGGAACTGCCCATATTTTGCATTTAGCAGTTGAAGAATCTTAAGTTGCTAATAGTTTAAACATTATAGCAAAACTTCCTTAACAGTTTTACTTGGCTGTGAATAAATACCGGGAGTGAATAAATACAGTCAGTCTAAGTTAACCATTAGGCTAAATAATCATAAGGTTCTTTTACAATATAATTGATACTCCAATTCTGTGGTTCTGTGATTCTGTGGTTTTTGTGGTCAAGCAGAACACCAGACTAATTTTTTAATGTTGGTATGGAGTTGATAATTATGATTCCATATGTGGATCATAACTTCCAATACAGACCAGATACTTGTTGGAAGTAAATCAGAAGTACTTATTCCACTTGACAAACTTTCTTTAAGACAAGTGTAAAATTCACATGGGATATGACTTTCCTCAATCCCTTTACTGTATTTTGACTGACCTTAACCACTGTGCTCCTAAATGTTGGCAACAGTGTATTTGAGTTATTTTGGGAACCTTTTCCTGCAACATAATCTTTAGATATTTATTTCCACTCCCCCATGTTTTTAAAAATATTGTTATTTTGTGAAATAGCATTCAAAATAGATCCTGACACAAGTCTGTTGATTTTAAGGACTTCTAATTTATTTTATAGTATTGTACATTACCTGAACAGCTTTTGATCTTTCACATTTTCAACAGAGAGAATGAAGAGGGACCTGACTCACAGAGAAGGCAGGTTGCATTTAGATATTTAAGATTCTAAATCCCATTGTTTTGTATGATCCTCAAGTGCTTAAGCATTTCAAAGTATCTAACAGAACTAGCTCAAAATTGTACAGAATATGTATCATAGCAGAGAAATTTGAAACTGCCTCTGCTGAATCCCTATACTGGCACCTTGATTAACTGTGTGATTTTCCTCCTTCTCGAAAAACATTTACTAAGGAGCTTAACTTTTAACACAAGACTCTAACAATACACATATGTCATTTTTCAGGCTAAAGTCCAGATCTTAAAAAGACCTTCACATATCTAAGAGTCTGGTTAATTATATTTTGCAAAAACAGCATGCAGTTTTTTGGAGAATCTTTCACTGAGGAGACAGAAGTTACACATCAGTGGGTCACCTTTGGTAGGACATCTGCTGTGTGCAGGCTCTGCATGCAGTATATGCACAAGTATAAGAGTACAGAGAAGTTCAGCAGTTACTTCTTGACCAATGCAGTAGACAACTGGCAGTAATGTGCTGAGCTTTAATGTATATGCACCACGAATGAGACCCCAGATGTGTTTGAGATGCTGATGGTGAGACAGCCATCAGTTAGGGAAAAGTTGCCCTCTCTTACTCCTTGAGGTTGGCTGATCCTCAGACCAGTTCATAGTTGCACATTGTCATATTGAAGCATGCTGACTTCTAAAGCTGGAAGGAGCAAATAACATTCTATCTACAGTAAAAATGTCTGGGTTTAAAGTTAAAGAGCAGGAGATTTGGTATATTAGCCTATGGACCTAGTGTCTGAAGAACCTTAAAGATTAATCTAGGCTTTGAAAAGCTGTATTTATCTGCAAAATAGATATTACTAATGAGAGTAACATGAAGACAGTGAACTGAAGAACAACAGTCTCCTCAGCCAAGGTACTGTGAATCATTACTTAGTAGACTGTCAGCTGAAGAGGAAAAAAGTGAAAGGCTTGTTTGGAACTGACATAAGAACAAGCTATATCTATGTCTAATTGTCATTTTAGCCCTGTAAATCTCTCTAGTAAAAGCATTTTCTTAATGTATTTCTATTTTAGATCTTATAAAGAAATATTATTTGGTTTTAGCTTATCCTGGCATGAAGGAAGCATGATTTTAGAATAAGTGAAATAATCTTCAAGTGCTACATCTCACAGGACATGATGATCCTTAACTATTTGTCCTGGTTTCAGCTGGGCCAGAGTTACTATTCTTCCTAGTAGCTGGTACTATGCCACATTTTGGATTCAGTGTGAGAATAATGTTGATAATACACTGATGTTTTAGTTGGTGCAAAACAATGTTTATATCAAGCTAAGGACTTTTCAGCAAGAAGGCTGTAGGTGCACAAGAGCTGGGAGAGGGCAAAACCAGAACAGCTGACCCAAACTGGCCACTGGGATGTTTGATACCATATAACATTTTGCTCGGTCTGTATTTTGGAGGAAGAAGAAGGAAGCAGGGAACGTTATCACCAGAGCACTCCCCAACCTGGTGCACCCAACAGACTACTACCCACTGCTGATCTTCCAGACAGGTGGGGAGGAAGCTGCATCCCGCAGTCTGAGGGGAATGAAGAAAGATTTCAAGGCCTTGGGATGGATGGTGAAAGAGTCTGGAGCTCAAGTGTTTTTCTCTTCCCTCCTTCCATTTTTGGATGACAACGTGGGAGGGAATAGAAAAATTCAGTCCATAAATAATTGGCTACAAGACTGGTGCTACAGGGAGGGCTTTGGATTTTTTGATAACAGCTGGTTTTATAAGACACCAGTGAGGACAGTGATATGAGGGAAAGGCTTATCTCACTGGGGCAAAAGGATGCTGGGACAGGAATTAGCAGGGCTCATTTGGAGAGCTTTAAACTAGACTCGAAGGGGGATGGGATTGTAGCTGAGCTTGCACCTGCGGGGCAGCATTCTAGAATTGATGAAGACTGGGAGGCCTCCCATACCCCTAGGGTGAAATCAGTGTGCTCAGCTCACTCCCTGGAATGCCTGTACACCAATGCACGCTGCATGGGGAACGAGCAGGAAGAGTTAGAAACCTGTGTTCAGGCAGGAGATTATGATCTTGTGGCAGTTACAGAGTCATGGTGGGACAGCTCACATGACTGGAATGTGGTCATGGATAGCTATGTCCTTCTCAGGAAAGACAGGCCAGCCAGCCGTGATGGTGGAGTTGTTCTTTATGTGAGAGAGCAACTACAATGTATTGAGTACTGTCCAGGAATGGATGAGGAACGAGTTGAGAGTCTATGAGTAAGAATTAAGGGAAGGCTGGCAGGGGTGATACAGTTGTGAGTGTCTATTACAGGCCAGCAGATCAGGGTGAGGAAGTTGATGAGGCAGCTTGTACAGGCAGCTGAGAGCAGCCTCACAGTCACAGGCCCTGTTTGTCATGGGGGATTTTAACTTCCCTGATGTTTGCTGGAAGAACTACTCAGCCAGCCACAGTCCAGGAGGTTCCTCCAGTGCCTTGAGGATAACTTTCTGATGCAAGTGGTGGAGGAGCCCACTAGGAGAGGTGCACTGCTGGACCTCATCCTCACTAACAAGGAGGGTCTGGTTGAAGCGGTAAATGTTGAGGGCTGCCTTGGTTGCAGCACCCATTAAATGGTGGAGTTCAGGATCTCATGTGTCAGGAACAGAAGAGCAAGCAGAATCGCAACCCTGGACTTCAGCAGGGCAAACTTTGGCCTTTTCAGACAATTGGTAGGGGAAATCCCGTGGGCAAGGCTGCTTGAAGGTAAAGGGGCCCAAGATAGTTGGTTAGTATTCAGGGATTGCTTCTACCAAGCTCAAGATCAGAGCATCCCGACACATAGGAAGTCAAGGAATGGAGACCTGCGTGGTTAAACAGGGAACTGCTGGGTAAGCTCAAGTGGAAGAGGAGAGTTTACAGATAATGGAAAGAAGGACTGGCTACTTGGGAAGAATATAAGGCTGCTGTCAGAAGATGTAGGGACACAACTGTGGAAGCTAAGGCCTCCTTAGAATTAAACCTGGCAATAGGGATCAAGGACAACAGAAAGAGCTGCTTCAAACACATGGCAGATAAAACTAACACCAGAGGAAATGTAGGCCCACTGATGAACGAGGTGGGTGCCCTGGTGACAGAAGATACAGAGAAGACAGAGTTACCGAATGCCTTCTTTGTCTCTGTCTACTCTGCCGGAGGCTGTCCTGTGGAGCCCCGTACCTCTGAGGCCCCAAAGGAAGTCAGGACAATGGAGGGGTTTGCTTTGGTTGATGAAGACTGGGTTAGGGAGCAATTAAGCCATCTGGACATCCATAAATCAATGAGTCCAGATGGGATGCACCTGCGGGTGCTGAGGGAGCTGGCTGAGGTCATTGCTGAACCACTCTCCATCATCTTTGCCAAGTCTTGGGAAATGGGAGAGGTGCCTGAGGACTGGAGGAAAGCAAATGTCACTCCAGTCTTCAAAAAGGGTAAGAAGGAGGACCCAGTTAACTATAGACTGGTCAGCCTCACCTCCATCCATGGAAAAGTGATGGAACAATTTATCCTTGGTGCCATCTCAAGGCATATCAAGAATAAGAGGTTCATTAGGGGCAGTCAACATGGCTTCACCAAGGAGAAGTCGTGCTTGACCAACCTCATAGCCTTATATGAAGACATGACAAGGTGGATAGATGATGGCAAAGCAGTGGATGTGGTCTATCTTTATTTCAGTAAAGCATTTGACAGAGTCTTCCACAGCATCCTCGCAGCTAAACTGAGGAAGTGTGGACTGGGTGATCCAGTAGTGAGGTGAACTCTGAACTGGCTGAAGGAAAGAAGCCAGACAGATATGGTCAGTGGGGCAGGGGCAGAGTCTAGTTGGAGGCCTGTATCAAGTGGAGTGCCTCAAGGGTCAGTACTGGGGCTGGTATTGTTCAATATACTCATCAATGGCTTGGATGAGGGAATAGAGTGCACTGTCAGCAAGTTTGCTCATGACACCAAGCTGGGAGGAGTGGCTGATACACCAGAAGGCTGTGCTGCCATCCAGTGAGACCTGTACAGGCTGGAGAGTTGGGCAGGGAAAAATTTAATTAAATATAACAAGGGCAAGTGTAGAGTCTTACATCTGGGCAGGAACAACCGCAGGTTCCAGTATAAGTTGGGTAATGTCCTATTAGAGGGCAGTGTAGGGGAAAGGTACCTGGGAGTCATGGTGAACAGCAGAATGGCCATGAGCCAGCACTGTGCCCTTGTGGCCAGGAAGGCCAGTGGCATCCTGGGGTGTATTAGAAAGGGGCTAGTTAGTAGATAGAGAAAGGTTCTCCTTCCCCTCTACTCTGCCCTGGTGAGACCACACCTGAAATATTGTGTCCAGTTCTGGGCCCCTCAGTTCAAGAAGGACAGGGAACTGCTGGAGAGAGTCCAGTGTAGGGCAACAAACATGATTAAGGGAATGGAGCACCTCCCTTGTGAAGAAAGGCTGAGGGAGCTGGGTCTCTTTAGCTTGGAGGAGACTGAAGGGTTGACCTCTTCTCGGTGACATCCAGTGGTAGGACAAGGGGTAGTGGGTTCAAACTGGAACACAAGAGGTTCCACTTAAATTTGAGAAGAAAATTCTTCTCAGTGAGGGTGATAGAACACTGGAACAGGCTGCCCAGGGGTGTTGTGAAGTCTCCTACTCTGAAGACATTCAAAACTGTCCTGGACACATTCCTGTGTAGCCTCGTCTAGGCATTCCTGCTCCAGCAAGGGGATTGGACTAGATGATCTTTTGAGGTCTCTTCCAAGCCCTAACATTCTGTGATTCTGTGATTCCGTGATGGCACTTGTCTCCCCAAGTAAAGGTTATATGTGATGAAGCTCAGCTTTCCTCGACATGGCTGAACACCTGCCACAGATCACAGTATCAGAGCAAATTGTTAAATCTCATCAGGATGGAAAGTAGTGAATGAATCCCTTGTTTTGCTTTGCTTGCGCGTGTGGCTTTTGCTTTATCTATTGAACTGTCTTTGTCTCAACCCACAAGTTTTCTCGGTTTTACTCTTCTGTTTCTCTTACCCATCCCACCAGGGGGGTGAGTGAGTGGCTGCATAGTGCTTAGTTACTTAGTTACTGACAGTATCACTCTGAGTGTCATTTACCAGCTGCAATTTGACAAAGTTCTGAAAAGTTTTTCAAGATTCAAAATGTCATTAAAACATCTTAATTTCTAGGACTGAGGGGGAGGCATGGTCAATATTTAGAGGATAATCCAATACAAAACAAGAAAACGTTTCTATTGGCAAATGAGTTGTCTCTCCCCAGTTGTGGCTCAACGGCAGTGACTATGCTCATATTGTAGTAAAGTGTGCTTTTCAGTGTTTCTACTCACGGAAATGTATTTAAAGACATCCACATTGCTTCTTCATGGAAAATTTGTTGAGATTATGAAGTCTGGTTAGGAGAGGAATAGGAGGCATTGGCACACTAATATGAATTACTCTGTTTCATATGTTACAGCAAAACACAAAACAAAGCACACACACACACACACACACACAAACCCAATACAAAACAAACACACACACACAAAAACAAAACCACAAACAAAACAAAACAAAACAAAAAACAACAACAAAAAACCACCCACCCAAAATAATAATTTCCTTTTAAGCATTTGTTTGAAAGGAAAATAAATGAAATGTTGTCTACAATTCATATTTTGTTTCACTAGGATAGAATAGCAATATACTGAGTTTACAGCCTGAAAAGTGTAGAAGATAACCATCTCTCTTAGAAAGCTATGTAGAAGTGCAGAAGATAACCATAAGCTCTTAAATTTTTCAGTAAACTCAAGGCATGCATTACAATTTCATCTACTGAAATTGACTATAGTAATTTTTAAAATTATTTCTGATTCTAACATATTCTAGGAATCTATTTAATGTCTAGAATTCCCAGAGAGGTCTATGAGACTGTATTTCCTATAACTTGGTATTGTTGAAAACCACCTATTAGTTGGCTTTAAGAAACGTTAGGCACAGAGATTCACAAAGCATTTGGTTGTATATATTTGAACACTAGACAAGCATTTCTGCATTGTATTCCTAATACTGTAGATTTTAAACACCACAGTTCTGTCAAAGAAAAATAGGGTTCAGATAACTAGTGGTCATTTTTCTTTGTAGTTTTCATCATTTCTGACTACTGTACTCAATACTCAGGAAAGCCTAGGATTCCTGTTTCATTTAAAATAAGAATATTTAAGTTTTGCAAAACAATTATTGCCATCAAAAAAATGATTTGATGCGTTTTTAAAATTATGATTATGTTCTTAGCTGATCAATTAATTGCTAAAGCTAAATAGTTTATTTTTCCTTGTGCATTTGGTAAGGTTGTAAGTTGGTTTTCTTTCAGTATAAACTGTCCCTTAATGTCTTTGTAAGATTAAGACTGAATAGACACAAAGATTTTATATGTCTTTTTATTATCTTAAATAAGTGTTAATATTACCCAAGTATTCATGGGAAAACTCAAAACCAGTTTGCCATGGGAGAGGCCAGTAAAAGCTGTGGAGAAAAAAAATACATTAAAAAAAGCAGATCTTGTGAGTCATCTAAAGCCATAGTGCTTCCTGCACCACTTGTCTGCTTGACTATACTTTGAATTTTTGTTCCACAGTCTGTGAATTGTCATCACGCAGGTAACTCTAAAGCATGATTGAGTAGACTACTGCAAAGCAGTCTGTTCTGGTTTTTATTGTTATTGGAAATACTTAGTTTTCCTCAGAGTAATTGCAGGTGTTTTGTTTTTGTTTTTGTTTTCTTATGAAAAAATAGTTTTATTTTTACTTCTTGGTTTTCCTTTGACAAGTGTCTGCCTGCAGTCATTCAAGACTCATTTTTTTATAGTAAGTCCTGTTTGATTTTGTGTCTGTGTACACAACTGCTATATTTTGGGGTGGGCTTGTGTATTGGCATATGGGTCTTTACTCTGTTAGCTTTGGTTGTTTTAAATAACTTTAAATTCTGCTCTGCTTTGGTATATGTACTCTTCTATTCAAGAAATAAATGTCTCTCAGACTGTCAAAATTACACAATGATGCAATGTACTGTAATATGTCTGAAGAAGCATATTTTTTTCTGGCACCATATGTAAGAAATTTGAGTAACAGCTGCTGACACCGGCAATAATTCTCAAAGTGAGTTTTTTCTCTCTGCTTTCAAAGCTGTTTTGTTTCATTTCTCTGAGAACAAGAAATTGTATAGTCACAGCATTTTTACTAATGTAATACAGAAAGGTATTTAAAAATGTATTTCACATAAGCAGGCTATCTTAGGATGTCTTTGCCATATCTTTGCTGTATTCCCTTTCCCATTTTATAAATATACTTTCTGGAAGTGTAAATCTCTTTTTAACCTGTGTCTCATGAGATGCTGACTTAATTATAACTTAAACAGCCAGACAAATATATTTTCTTCCTTGTTTTCTGGAACACAGTGTCCGCTACATGTTGCAGCTGATCATGTTCCTATCTACTTAAAATATATAAGTGGTATATTTACACACTGCAGCAGCTTTTCAGGGATACATTTAATAAACTAATTTAATATTATTTTAAGGGTTTTCATTTTTCTGCCCTCAGCTCTTCAGAAAAAAACACTGCTAGAAATGAAGATAGTATGCACCAGCTTTTCCTGACTCCTTGGGTTAGAGGAATAGTTTCCTTAAGAGTCTGACTCCTTACCAATTTACCAATTGTAACAAGTTTTATTTCGCTTCGGATTATTGAAAGCATCACAAAGGCAACCTGAGAAATAGCCTCGAACAGCAACCCTGGGTCATGTTTACATGAGGCGGTGCTGGCTCCCCTGTGCGGTGCATGCTGGTAGGAGCCTTGTCTCAGAGCAGCTCCAGCACACCCACCTGATGGCATCTGCAAAAAGACCTGCGCAGAGATAGCTCAGGAGGCTTTATACTCCTGTTTCTGATGTCAGCTCTTGCAGGGTGAGCTGAGGACACCTGAAGTCTAATTAAGCCCCTGTGAAGGCACATGGTTGCAAGCTGACTGACTTCTTAAAGAATTTATTCCACCTTTTCTTCCTCCTCAGGCAGGAAAGAAACTTACCAGGAAAAAAAAAAAAAAAAAAAAAGCCCCTGCTCCAAGTCTGTTGAAGTAAGTGAAGTAAGTGGAAAAGTTTCTGTTCACTGCAACCGACCTTAGATCAGGAACAAAGTGACCTTAATCCTTTTCTGTGATGCTTAAGAGATCACTCATCTCAGTGCCGGGCTTCCTCCAGGCCTCCCTTTCTGGCAGCTTTTCTGCCTACCCTGCCTACATTCTGCTTCTCCTCAAGATACAAACAGTTTCAAACATTTTTTTAGAAGTTCAGTTGTTTTTTTTCTCAGTGATCTGTCACTAGTTGTAGTCAAAAGACACTCATTGTGCAATTTTAGAGAAAAAGAAGTAAAGTTTCAGAAACAAGAAGTAAAAACCTATAGCTTTGTATCTTAAACACTCTTTCTCCACTTTTTTGAAAAGTCGATTCTTTTCTAATGTAAGATTTTCAGTGATGGGCTTTCTTCTTGAGTGTTTATACACAACAGTTAAAACAGGGAGGCATTCATTTTGACTGGAGCAATTTGACACTACTAGAATACAAATACTATGTTACAATTCTAAGACTTGAAGTACATGAAAAACGTGAGATTTCAGTTTATTTTCACTATAAAGATATTTGTAAGAGTGAGTTTAAAATTGTTGTGTAGAGAGAGATATAGATTTGTAAAATCTCTGTTCCATTGTAAACATTTATATGCCTCTACCATTGAGTTTCTGACTGTGACCTATTAAAGTGATCATAAAGGCCTGCTTACTTAGGAAATAGCAGCCGCATTCAAGTTGCTTCAGTTAGCTGGGCAATGAAAGCATTCAGACCCTTGGTTCAACCTTTCAGAAATACTGAATTATATGTCCCATTCACTCGTCTTCTCTAAGGAGCAGGATAGATTGTTTGCAAGCAGCATGTCACAGTTTAACCCCAGCTGGCAACTAAGCACCCTGCAGCCACTCACTCTCTCCTCCACCCAGGTAGGATGGGGAGGAGAATAAAAGAAGAGTAAAACTCATCATTTGAGATAAAGACAGTTTAGTAAGACAGCCAAGGAAGAGAAAATAATAATAATAGAAAATACAAAATGAGTGATGCATGATGCTCATCACCCATTGACTGATGCCTAGCCCATCCTCAAGCAGCAATCCCAGACCCTTGGCCAACTCCCACCAGTTTATATACTGAGCATGATGTCATATGTCATGGAATACCCGATTGTCCAGCTCGGGTCAGCTGTCCTGGCTGTGCCCCCTCCCATCTTCCTGTGCATCTCCCCGGTGGCATGGGAAGCTGAAAAGTCCTTTACTTAGTATAAGCACTACTCAGCAACAACTAAAACAACAGTGTGTTATCAACCAAATCTAAACTGCAGCACTATGCCAGCTACTAGGAACAAATTAACTCTGTCCCAGCTGCAACCACGACACAGCATAATACCACTACCTTTCGGAACCTAAAATAGAAATTGTTCTGTGCTGCTTCTGCTGTACAGTAATGCTGCTTGGTTTCCTTTTCAGTTACTCTTGCTTGTTACTTAGAACATAAGATGAAATGAAATAGACGTTTCACGGAGAGATGCAGTGTGTTTGAATAACAATGTCAAAGTATGGGTAAAGAGAATTGCTCAATTTTTGGAAGTGTTTTATTTTGGACGAGGCATTGATTATTACTTTTAGGCCTTTCGGTTGTAGTATTATTATTATTATTATTATTATTATTATTATTATTATTATGCTTACTAATTACAGAAGTGAAGGTTGAAAGCCTATTATGAGAAACACAAATTATTCTATCAAGAAAGCACATTTTTTTAACTGCATCTGTTCATGAGCTATTATTGTTTGTTGCATACTGGAGACGTGGCTTTGAACCTACATCTCCTCCTCTGCCTCAGGACACAGAGTCTTTGAGCTCATGCTACTAGTGTTTTAGAAAGAATTTGAGAAGTACTATCAAAAACTTTTGTGATTCTGCATTTATTTTTTCTGTTCATTACGTTATATGACAGATTAGGATTCCTTTCAAGATTTTTTTCTAACAATGCAATGTTGATTGAAGAAAAAAAAGAAGAAAAAAGTGAGAGCAGAGCAGATAAGCCTATAGTTTTTTAGTAAGACAAAGTAAAAAGTCGAGTCATAGTCAAGATGAATAGAAAGTAGCAAACACACCATTCAAGTTTAATAGACAAAATAAATTGTTTCAAATTTAGAAAATATTAACTCTGGCTTGGTCTGGCTGTATGCAATGTTGTATTTTACAGTCCTTCCTCAGTGCATAGTGACCCCCACATTTGGTTCAAACTGTTTCTTTTGCAAGGCAGTGTTATTCTAGTCTTTTTAAAGGCATATTTTCAGTCATACTACGTTGTATGGTCTGCTTTTTCCGCCTTTTAGGATTCGGAATTATAAGAGAATGCTTGGTACGATATATCAAAGTAGTGTTCTTGTCTAGTCTCCAAAAGTGATGCTTAAACTAGTGATGCTATTGCCTACCATGTCATCTGTGTTGGTTTTGTCTCCTTTTTCTGTAACTCTGCAGAAAATCATGCAACTCATGTATAATTAATATACTTTTTGAAGATTACAATGTGTAATAGCCTACCTAAATCAAAGTCATATTTTAATGTATGAGGATATTGCTGAAGAGGTTAGTAAGACTAATAAAATATCATTAGAGAATAAGAGGCAGTATAAATTAAAAGCAAGTTTTTTTCTCACACCTTGGGACTCAAAATTACTTTGAGTGGCAGTAGGAACTTAATGATTTGCCTTTGTGGTGTGCTAACCTTGTCTGGCTACCAGATGCCCACCAAAACTGCTCTCTTACTCCCCCTTCTCAACAGAATAGGGGAAGAAATGAGATTAAAAAGCTTGTGGCTTATCATAAAGACAGGGAGATCACCAATTACCTTCATGGGCAAAACAGACTTGGGGAAAATTAATTTAATTTTTTCAGATTTTTAAAAAATTGAATAGGATTATGAGAAAGAAATACAAAGCTTACAACAACTTCACCCAGTGTATTCCTTTTCCCCAGGCTCCACTTCAGTCCTCCTTCATTCTCAACACATCTAACTCTTCCCTGTCAACCTGGTGCTGCACAGAGGGGTGGGGAATGAGGGTTGTGGTCAGTTCATAACAGTTCATCTCTGCCACTCCTTCCTCCTCACACTTTTACCTTATTCCAATGTAGAAAAGTTTGTCAGGCATTGGAACAGGCTGCCCAGGGAAGCAGTTGAGTCACCATCCCTGGAGTTGTTTAAAAGACACGTAGATGAGGTTCTTAGGTACGTTGTTTAGAGGTGGACTTGACAGTGTTAGGTTAATGGTTGGACTCTATGATCTTATAGGTCTTTTGCAATCAAAATGATTCTATGTCCACTTGCTGTGGCATGGGGTCCCCTGTGGGCTGCCATGTGGATATCTGTTCCAGCATGATCCTTCGTGGGCTACAAGGGGGTCAGGCTGCATCACCATGGGCTGCAGGGGAATCTCTGCTCCAGCCCTTGAAGCGCCTTTTCCCCCTCTTACTTCACCAAGCTTAGTGTCTACAGGGCTGCTTGTCACAGGTTGTTTTTTTCTCAGACCTCTGTGTCACAGCTGCTGCACAGTGTTTTTTCTTAAGTGTGTTCTTAAATATGCTTCCCCAGGGGCACAGCCAGCTTGGCTGCTGGGCTCAGCTGTGTCCTGAGGTAAATCTATGGGAACCAGGTGGAACAGGGTCTGTCTGGCACAGGGTGGCCCCTGGCCTCTTCTCACATAGGCCATCTCTGCAGCCCTCTACTGCCAATATCTTCCCATGTAAACCAAGCATAGCCCTTTGTTTTGCCTGGTTCTTCTTATCTGCCCTGACATTCTGTGGTTTGACACAGGCTCAGTCACTGCTATTTAAGTGACCTGTGTCATGATTTTGCTCCTGCCATTCCCCTGTTGTTACCACCCCACTGTTTGACATGGCTATGAATAGTTTGTGCAAAAGCTGAACAAGTGGAGAAAAAAATGATGTGTCACAAGGAAGGGTCATATTTATATGCTATAAATAAAGTAGGAATGTAGCTTTTGCTTTTATGTTTTCTTTCTGGCTCCTACTCTTTTATCCTGTAATGTGCTAATTCAGAAATGAAGTTGATTGTGGAGAGTAAGTGTTCAGAATCGGATTTAAATTATTTTTGTGATATTTAGTCCTATTACTATTTGGGAGGAGTGGGAATATAGTCTTTCAATGTCAGTTCCTCCTCTGCAGAATATCACTTTTACACTTCACGGATGATGAGACAAATGTATTACAGAGCATGAAACACTTGGCTGCCTTTGGTTGAGGTCACAGGCAAATACCTGAGCTGGAGACGATGGAGTTTTGTGTCAGAATATGTCTAGCAGCAAAGTACTCTTACTACTTTGAGTGAGGTCTTTTCTACTGGTGGTAGTGATCAGCTGTCATCACTGTGACAACATGTTGTTCATTATTTAAGATGGATGATTATTTAATTATTTTGTGTGCTATACTCTCTGTTTCTTGATTGGATTGCTAGATTGGTTTAAGTGAAAAATGAATCTGAATTCTCTTGTTTGTTCTATGATGAGTCTTCCCTTTAAAGGGGGAAGAGGGCTGTATGAAAACACATCTGAATTAAAGTAGTTACCAAGTATTTCTGTGAATGCAATCTCACTTTACTAAATGTTGGCTTATAGTGAATAAAAATGGGGAGATTTTTTTTAATGGCCAAATAGGTCAGCTGTTTTGAAATCCAAACAATATTCGTAAACATTTTTCCTGCCTTGTTTAACTGATTTGAACTTTCAAAGTCTAATGCTTCCTTGGAGGTTGTGCTAGATTTGTAAATAACGATCTTGCCATGTTCATACAACATGCAAACACACATGTGGTACATATACAGGCGTTATCCTCATATTAGCTGGATTTTGTTGATGAAAAGACAATAGATCATTTAGCAAATATATCATTTGCTGACTTTATTGCAGTTTTATAAGAGACACTTATAAAAATGGGTATGACATTTGCATTTCTGTTTAATTGCTGTGGAGTGAACATAAAAAGATATGAGAGTCAAGAGAGCTTATTAAACTGAAATGAGGGCAAGTGATGAAAGAATGATATTTTAGTGGTGCTGCAGTCAGATCTGTTACTCTCTCCACAAAAACAATCTTATTCTTGGATTTTTTGTTGGGTAGAGAGAGATGTAGTGTTTATATAACCACTCTCTTTTGAGCTACAGTTGATGTACAGGTTCTCTCCATGCCTGTGTTTTTACTTGGGGGCCTCAGTACCCCAGGGGACCTTCTGGAAAATGATGTGGCTTTTCATCTGACTTGAAGTAGCTTCCTTTTTCCTTTTTCCTTTTTCCGTTTTACCCTCAGAATAAACCAAGCTGTATGTAGGGGCTCCTGAGCCTCACCATGGTATGCCTCATACCCACAACTCTGCATTCCAACATGTCCAATAAGACTTAGCAATTGAGAGCTATGTTTTTAGGGGAAGTGTTCCAAGGAATGTTTCGTGGTTTGAAATGTTCAGGATTAGGAAGTTAGAAACAGTAGTCTATACTGGGCATGTAAATGAACTAAGTTCACAGTGCAAAATCTATAATCATATAACTAAAAAGTGATGCTTCCTTTTATGCTGCAATATATTTAAACATATTTTTGAGTTCTGGCCTTCTTACATAAAGCTGCCTTGTTTCAGATGTTGTGATTGTGTTATGAAGAATGAACTTCTTCATTCTTTGATTCAAACATACATAAAATGTAGAAAACTTCCATTTATTGTTCCACTTTTCATAACATATCCTTCATTTCTGAGGCAACTTCCATTTCAATATACATATATTTATGGATTTGATTAATAGCTGTACTACAGCTATTGGTATTTTCTAATGACTGAGATTCAAAACTTAGCTATTTTGAAGATGATTTAATACAATAACAGAAAAAGTCTGTAATTTTATGTGGGTCCTTAAAAACGGTGCAAATAAATTCTTAATGGCCAAATATTCTGTTGTCAACACATTTACAATAACAAAAATATAAAACAGGATATACGGTACACAAATGACAATATGGGTTAAATTTTCTATTCAGGAGGAGTTTAGATATTCATTCAATGCTCTACCAATTATACTAACTGACGGTAGCGTTTTGAGCCATAGCACATTTATAAACCCAGCTGAACTGTGTTGTACAGCTATTCCTATATTTAAATAGTGGGGGGTTTTGGGGTGTGGTGGGTCACCTTCCCCATACTCCTCCCATCTTCTCAGGCTTAACTTCATTCATGATTTCTCTACCTTCTCCCTGCTCAGGTGCTACAGAGGGATGGGGAGTGGGAGTTGTCATCAGTTCATCACACGTTGTCTCTGTAACTCCTTCCTCCTCAAGGGGAGGACTCCTCACACTCTTCCCCTGCTCCAGCGTGGGGTCCTTTCATGGGAGAGAGTCCTCCACAGACTACCCCAGCATGGGTTCCCCATGGGGTCGCAAGTCCTGCCAGAAAACCTGCTCGAGTATGGGCTCCTCTCTCCATGGGGTCACAGGTTCTGCCAGAAGCCTGCTCCAGTGTGGGCTTCCCAAGAGATCGCAGCGTCCTTTGGGAGCACCCATCTGCCACACTGTGGGGTCATCCACAGGCTGCATGTGGAGATCTCCACTGTGGGCGTCCATGGTCTGCAGGGGGACAGCATGTCTCACCGTAGTCTGAATCACAGGCTACAGGGCAATCTCTGCTTTGGTGCCTGAAGCACCTCCTGCCCCTCCTTCTTCACTGACTTTGGTGTCTGCAGACTTATTTTTTTCACATAGACTCACTCCTCTCTTCAACTGCAGTTGCTGTTGCTCAGCAGTTTCCCCTTCCCCACCTTCCCACTCCCCCTCTTTTTAAGTATGTTATCTTAGAGGTACTAGCACCATCTCTGATGGATTTGGCCTTCACCAGTGGACATGAGGGAAGCTTCTAGTAGCTTTTCACAGAAGCCATCCCTGTAGCCCCCCCACTATCAAAACCTTGCTATGCAAACAGGGGTTGAAGCTGGGTCACAAGGAACAGCTGACAGCACCAGCCCAGCTGGAAGCTCTGTCCTGCTACAGGGGGAAGCAGCCAGACAAGCCAAAGCAGAGATTCTGCATTTCAGACAAAGGAAGTGGACAATATGTGAGAGGTCTCTGCTACTGCCCCTCACATATCTGTGCTGAGAGGTACTGTAAAAAAACACTGAATCATAAAGGTTGGACCAGAGTCCAAGTGAAAAAGAGCCAGTGACTTTCGATTAGCTGAAATGTATTTAGACTTGTTCAGTTTATCTTTTCCATTTTAGATGTGAATTAAAATGTGCAAAGCAAATCTCATTTTTGTCAAACTAAAATAGCTTACAGAGGCACTTTTGAATTAGATAAAATTATTCAAAGCTGTCTGTGCAGAAATGCTCTCATACATTCATATTGCCACTGTTCACATAACTTTGGATTTTCATGTCTGGTTATTGTGGATGATTCATACTTCTGAGGATGAGAAAGAGCAGTAAGCTTGAAAACTAAACCAAGAAATGAAAATAAAGAGTTATGGTGTCTGGCATCTATCTGTGCCTTATTCTCATACCTTTCTGTTTGCTGGTACAGCTGAAGTGTCTGTAACTTCATAATTTTTAACCTCAGAGTTATTTGCCTTGGTGGCTGATAATAATAGGAGACCAAGAACAGTATGGTTTCATATATTTGAAACTCAAGGCTCTGATGGATTCTCAAATACATCACAATCCGCTTAGGGGCTGGCCACTGGAGATAGAAACCTGGCCTTGGGAGGAACAAAGGTGTGCAGCTGTCGTTTTTTTTACATTATATCAAGAAGATCAGGAAAATAAAAAATAATAATAATTTGTTTGGGGATGCTGCAAAAGAAGGGATTTCCTCATTCTTTGATACAGAGTCTCAACTCGCTCATGCTTTGACAGCCTTACAAGAAGTGTGCCCCTCTGGCTGTTCTAGCCCCTTCAAGAAATTAATTCCAAGAGATCCTTGAATAACAGTTACCTAGAATGGCTCACTGAGCTCTGTTTTCTTCTCTGTGAACCGATTATTTTTATACTTACGATCTCGAAGCCCATAGACAACATGCAGATACATGTATCGCATTTTCAGGAGGTGCTCCATAGGGCAACAGTTCCTCTTGGTGTCACTGTGAGAAGATCTTATGGCTTTTGCTACTGAGAGAGTGCTTTGATGCTGGATAAATCTTGCATTCCTATGTTTTCCTTTGAATGCATGGACATAATGTGTGGCTTTTAGTACATTTAAGGGCAGACAGGAAAGAAGCTGTGGAGGCTGGACTGGGAACTAACACTTTAAACACTGGGCAGTGTAGGTGGCTGGAGGGGGGGAAGTGCTCACTTGCCTATATTTAGTTTCAAGGATGCTTTTAATATGAACATACTACAAATAGAATTTGAGTTCTGTTTTCTGTTTCCTGAGCTTCCATAACTCTGATCTTCATCAACAATCTGAAACAGATTGGGATCACACTGTAGAATTCAAAATTTACTGTGTCAATACAGATCACACTGATGCAATTTTTAAACCTATTATGTGGTAAAGCTGGTCATATGAACACAGCCAAAAACAGTTAATAGATACATTTCCCATGTACTTTATGGTTCTCAGATGAAAGATGCATCCAAATGGTATTATATTCCTTTGTTTATTGTTCTCCTTATTCAAATCCTGATTTCCTTTCAGTATGTAAATTTATTATTTGGGAATTCAGGACTTGTACTGAGGTATTCAGTTGTATAAATTTCATCAAGTTCTTGCACCTTTCTGAAGTTCTGCTTTGGTAGCAGGCTAAGCATTGCTAAAGACTGACTTTTCTGCAGAAACTTGGTAGTTTATTTTGAGTTCTAGGTCAATCTGCACACAACAATGTTCTTACATTCATCCGTGGGATGTCATACTGGAGACCTCCTCGCTAATTCTCCTTCTGGTAGAGATGAATCACTATTTTTGAATCGTTCTTTCTTCATAGGAAAGTAAGTGTAAAACAAGAATAAATGAAAGTGTTTCTTAACAAATGTATCAGTCATAAGTATTGGAATTATTTACTTTTTAAATTTAGAGTTGGAATGCAATTGCATTTGAGAATTTCCAGGAATCTGGAGAAATTGCATCAATATGCTAGGAAACAGTTAGCCTTGAAGCAGTAACCTAATGAATGTGATAATTTTTCTCCTGTTTAGTGTCTACTTTTAAAGCATATTATACCCATTTTTACTGGGTAGATATGGGAGTTACGGAGAGAATTTCAAGGGATTCTAATTCATGTGCAAATGCCATTTGTCTACTATCTGTAATAGATTTAATAATTGTTGGATACATCTGTCCATATATACCTTTAATGAGTAACTCTGGTAATGGAACATGAGAAATCTCTGTTCAGAAAAGAACACATACAGAGTTAGCAAGAGAGAAATATCTAATCATTCAGAAACAAGATAGAAACCTTCAAGTGATATTCTTTATGCACCTGCTAAACAGCTGAAGGGAATAATATAACTTAGCATTTGAGACTGAATGGTAGGATCTGTCCTCTAGCTCTAGTTGAGAACAGCAGGTTGCACTTGTGCTAATCAATCGAGCAAAGAGAGGGAACAAGGGAGAAGCCATTCAGCATCTTGTTTTCAATAACACTTTCAGTTTTACTACCATAAAGAAGGCAGATTGCATTTGCAAAAGAGATGATGGTGGTAAAGATGTTCCAGTATTTGATGACCTTCTGAGTCATCAGGATGTAGTAACACCCAGTTGTGCCCGAAGGCAGGACCCTGCGTAGGCACAGCTGTTCAGGCCCACACTGTTGCACCAAATGGCAGACAGCATTTTAAGGCTCTCTGGCTTCAATGAGTAAGCATTTTTTTTCCATTCGTTCTCATACCAACTGTTATTTTTTTCTGTCCCTTTTATATAAAGCCTTGGGAAAAGTATTTTCCTTTAACAGTTTACTCGTACCACCACCCAGTAAAACAAGCCCTAGAAAACAGATGGATCAAGGACAACAGAAAGAGCTTCTTCAAATACATGGCAGATAAAACTAAAACTAGAGGCAATGTAGGCCCACTTATGAATAGGGTGGGTGCCCTGGTGACAGAAGATACAGAGAAGGCAGAGTTACCGAATGCCTTCTTTGTCTCTGTCTACTCTGCCAGAGGCTGTCCTGTGGAGCCCCGTACCTCTGAGGCCCCAAAGGAAGTCAGGACAATGGAGGGGGTGGCTTTGGATGATGAAGACTGGGTTAGGGAGCAATTAAGCCATCTGGACATCCATAAATCAATGAGTCCAGATGGGATGCACCTGCGGGTGCTGAGGGAGCTGGCTGAGGTCATTGTTAGGCCACTCTCCATCATCTTTGCCAAGTCGTGGGAAACAGGAGAGGTGCCTGAGGACTGGAAGAAAGCAAATGTCACTCCAGTCTTCAAAAAGAGCAAGAAGGAGGACCCGGGTAATTATAGACTGATCAGCCCCACCTCCATCCCTGGGAAAGTGATGGAACAACTTATCCTTGGTGCCATCTCAAGGCATATCAAGGATAAAGGGGGTCATTAGGGGCAGTCAACATGGCTTCACCAAGGGGAAGTCGTGCTTGACCAACCTCATAGCCTTTTATGAAGACATGACAAGGTGGATAGATGATGGCAAAGCAGTGGATGTGGTCTATCTTGATTTCAGTAAAGCATTTGACAGAGTCTTCCACAGCATCCTCGCAGCTAAACTGAGGAAGTGTGGACTGGGTGATCCAGTAGTGAGGTGGACTGTGAAATGGCTGAAGGAAAGAAGCCAGAGAATTGTGGTCAATGGGGCACAGTCTAGTTAGAGGCCTGTATCTAGTGGAGTGCCTCAAGGGTCGGTACTGGGACCAGTACTATTCAGTATATTCATTAATTACTTGGATGAGGGAATAGAGTGACCATTGAGACTTGGACAGGCTGGAGAGTTGGGTAGGGAAAAATTTAATGAAATATAACAAGAGAAAGTATAGAGTCTTGCATCTGGGCAGGAACAACCCCAGGTTCCAGTATAAGTTGGGGAATGACCTATTAGAGAGCAGTGTAGGGGAAAGGGACCTGGGGGTCCTGGTGGACAACAGGATGACCATGAGCCAGCACTGTGCCCTTGTGTCCTGGAAGGCCAATGGCATCCTGGGGTGTATTAGAAGGGGGGTGGTTAGTAGATCGAGAGAGGTTCTTCTCCACCTCTACGCTGCCCTGGTGAGACCACATCTGGAATATTGTGTCCAGTTCTGGGCCCCTCAGTTCACAAAGGACAGGGAACTGCTTGAGAGTCCAGCGCAGAGCCACGAAGATGATTAAGGGAGTGGAGCATCTCCCTTTTTAGGAAGGCTGAGGGAGCTGGGTCTCTTTAGCTTGGAGAAGAGGACACTGAGGGGTGACCTCATTAATGTTTACAGATTTATAAAGGGTGAGTGTCACGAGAATGGAGCCAGGCTCTTCTTGGTGACAACCAATGATAGGACAAGGGGTAATGGGTACAAAATGGAACACAAGAGGTTCCACTTAAATTTGAGAAGAAACTTCTTCTCAGTGATGGCAACAGAACACTGGAACAGGCTGGTCAGGGAGGTTGTGGAGTCTCCTACTCTGGAGACATTCAAGACCTGCCTGGACATGTTCCTGTGTGACCTCACCTAGGCATTCCTGCTCTGGCAGGGGGATTGGACTAGATGATCTTTCGAGGTCCCTTCCAATCCCTAATATTCTGTGATTCTGTGATTCTGTGAGGTTATGGAGTCTCCATCCTTGGAAGTATTCAAAAGCTGCCTGGACATGTTCCTGGGCAAGCCATTCTAGGTGGCCCTGCTTGAGCAGGGGCTTTGGACTAGGTGATCTCCAGAGATCCCTTCCAACCTCAAACATTTTCTGATTCTGTGATTCTATAAATGGAAGAAATGAGAGGAATAATAAAACTCTGCTATTCTGACATATGGTTCTAAGTAAGGTTTAAAATTTAGCCTCTTTCATCACCAGTGGTTCCCAAGAAAAATCAAGTGCCATTGTCTCCTAAATTTTGAGGAGACAGTCTAACTAGAGAGATTTCATGCTAAGGTATTATCTCCTTACTGCAGTTTGTAGAAGGCTAAAGGGATTTTCATCTATAAGGGTATACTTGTACAGCTCTTCATACTTTTGTCTTCTTTGGGAATATACATTGATCTACTGCAGAGAAGACATTTAGTATCATTCTGACACATCTCCATTTTAGCACTTTATGATTCACTGGTCCAAATTTTTTCACTAACGATCCTGGGAAACCTCACTTAAATGAGTAGCTAATTTAGCAGTAAATTTGTAAATAGCACTAAAATATTAAATGTGTGATTAAATTCACACTAATGGCAATCCATATTGTGCTCATCCTATATACTCTGTACAATACATATTTTTAATTGATTCCCATCTTTTTTAAGCACCTCTAACATTTTTACTTGCAATCCATATATAAGAGCTATTCTGTGAAGGAGTTCACATACTAAATATTTGAGAAGAATGTTGTTTTAAAAATTGAGCTTTACTTACAACAAATAACATGTAGGTTAGTATTCATGTGCTTTAAAACCTTGATGTGATAACTACCTTGATGTGATATGATAACTACCTTAAATTACTTAGTCCATCTGATTAGTTTTACAGTTACTGAAATCTCTCATATACCCAAATAACTGATTCATACATGTACATATGTATAGACGCATACAGTATAGTAATAGGTGTTGTAAGAACATGGGAGTTTTCATTTAAACATCACTGAAAGAAAGCTTGAAGTTCAAATAAAGTATAATTAAATATATATTCCTATATTGTAGGAGCACAGAGTTACATTATAGGAATATTTAGATATTCCTGTACTGTAGGAGTATAGATTTTTCTATTATCCGAAAGGAAGCTCTAATTTTAAATAAAATGTTTAATGGGGCAACTATGTAATTGTATGCAATTGTGTCATCCATGTAATTACCAGTACAATTCTTAATTAAGATTATTGTCATAATTTTTTTTCAAGTATTTTGTACTAAAAAAGTGAGGTTTTACTGAAATGTAGAAATCAATATCAGATTGATTGCAGCTGTCAGAAAGGGATAAGTTTCACTTAGACTTTAAAAAAGACAGAGATCATACAGACAAGTCAATAACATAAAAGTGTACACATATATATTTTTTCTAGCTTATTCACAAAAGAAGCTTTAAGGTATTGTAAAGATGAGAAACTTCAATTCCCTTTCTAACGGATAATTTGTATTTCATTTTTATTGCTCAGAACAGCAATAAAAGGCCTTTCACTTCAGTCAGTAGCTCCCTCTAACACAAGGAAAGCATTATTCTAACAGAGTTAGACTTTGACATTCTTTCTTGGCTGTGTTGGAGAGGAGAAAGGGAAACTTGGGGTGGCATCATGTACCACTTGTGTTAGAAGAAACAAAAATGTGAAAGTTTTGGCTTCCAAGGATGGAACTGGGCACTAAAACTGAACAGTATTTTTTGGTGTGACTAATTCAAATATATTAAAACAAATGTCTTGCAGACCATCGATATTCAAATAGTCCTGGAGGCTCATGTGCAGTGAGTTACTTCATAGTATCATGAACATAATTAGGTGGCCCTTGAGGGAAGAAATCACTGCTTATGTAATTCAATTGAGGTCAAAAGCAGTTTTCAAACTGGATTGGCCCCCCAGGATATAATTTCTAAGGCACAGAGGAAAATTCCATCCAGCTTCTGTCCATCACTTTTCACTTGTCTTCTCTCTTCACCTGCTCCTGCAACACTGCCTGGCACTTACAGCTCTGTTGGCTCTGGTAGCTTTGTGGAAAAAGATCATCTGACATTTTGGCTATCAGAGTCAGGGAGCATGGGAGCAAGCGATTCCAGAGTTTTGGAAAGAGAAGAGAGGGGAAGAGGAAGGGAAAGGGAAGAGAGAAGGGAGGAGAGGAAGAGGAGAGGAAGAGGAGAGGAAGAGGTGAGGGAGAGGAAGAGAGGAAAGGAGAGGAGAGAAGAAAAAGAAAAAGAAAAAGAAAAAGAAAAAGAAAAAGAAAAAGAAAAAGAAAAAGAAAAAGAAAAAGAAAAAGAAAAAGAAAAAGAAAAAAAAGAAAAGAAGAAAGAAAAGAAAAAGGAACCTTGGATAAAAAGTTTGAAAATTTGTATCCTGAACAAATGGTCCAGAAGCCACAGACTACTGAGGTCATCAGACCCCACCACCAAGAGGACCTCACTGTGTGGCAGGAATTCTGGCTGCACTAGGTACATTGGCCTTCCTCCCTCACCATGCCTGCCCAAGGCCTTAAGTGTGTCCTCAAACAAACCCACTTCCAGCTAAAGGCTTTAAAAATTTTTGTATGAAAGTTTTAAAGCTCACAAAGAGCCTCTGAAGCCATTGGCCAAGAATATAAGTAGCTTATCAATAATGTGGTTTTGTTTTTCTCTTGAATTAATGCTTTTCTCTCCAGCTTTCAGGCATCCAAATAATTCTAAAAGTTACTTGACGGAAAATGGACCGAATTGTGTCTACAAAAGTATGGAAAAAGTAATTAATGAAGTCAACAGAAGTTTTCACCTGAAATGGGGTGGACCATTTCTAGAAAGTGGATACTGACATCAGTGGCCAAGTTTATTTATTAAAATTTAAAATACTGTGAAGAAAAGACATTTCTCAGACTTTGGTTTTTAGTGTCTGGTGTAGGAGGAGATGGAAATAAAGTTACTTCAGTAACTCATCTGGTACAATGAGGGGAAACATAAGAGAGATTTTTTTTTCTTCCTGTTCGTTCTCTTCTTCTTTTTTTTTTTTTTTTTAATCCTGGTAAGTAGCATAATACTATCACATGACTTAGAATAAACAACTGATCTCTATTAAGGCAAAGCTTGCCATTTTTCTAGTAATGCTAATGAAAAGCTAAAAAGTGAATTTGCTGTTATGATGTACATTGAAAAAGTGTCTGCTCTGCTGCCAGTTAATTAGTCATCATGTTTAAAATACCCTGCAAAAATCCAGTGTCATGACAGGCCATGTACTACAAGTATTACATTCCTTGAAAATGGAGGAGAAATAAAGGATATGCAGAGGGATGCAAAGTCTTCAGACTGCTGTCTTAAATAAAAGAACATTGTTAAAGGGTCCAGCTGCATTTGGTAGGTATCATTATCGTACTGCAGTTCCACTGCATCTTATTTAGAACTGCAGAAAAATGTTGTTGTGCCTCATGATCAACGGCAGGATCAAGAGAGGTCTGTTTGCCCTGTTCATCCCTCCTTCAAATGCTGACTTTATGTACTAGATGATGATTATCTTATCCTGAACACCTGTGATGAAAGAAACTGCCTCTTCACACAGAAAGCAAGTTGGTTGCACTCTACAATGAAACAAAACAGGGATTGGGTTGAAATTCCCTCTTCAGGGGAGTGTGAGAGCTTTCCAAAGGGCACTTCTTTCTTGTCCCAAAGACAGTGTGTCTTCCGTATAAGCTATATGCTATACTCCCGTTAATTGTTCTGGTGAAGGATATGCATGCGTCCTGGTTTTGTCTGGGATAGAGTGAATTTTCTTCCTATCAGCTAGTATAGTGCCAAATTTTGGATTCAGTATGAGCATAAGGTTAATAACACATTGATGTTTAGTTGTTGGTAAGTAGTCAAGGACTTTTCAGCTTCTCATACAAGATGGAACCAAGTACACAAGAGGCTAGGAGATGACACAGCCAGGACAGCAGACCCCAGCTGACCAAAGGGATATTGCATACCATATGATGTCATTCTCGATATATAAAGCTGGAGGAAAAGAAGGAAGGGGGGACATTTGGGGTGATGTTATTTGTCTTTCCAAGTACCCATTACATGTGATGAAGCCCAGATTTCCTGGAGATGGCTGAACATGTGCGCGCTGATGGGAAGTACTGAATGAATCCCTTGTTTTGCTTTGCTTGCATGTGCAGCTTTTGCTTTACTTGTTAAACTGTCCTTATCTCAGCCCATGAGTTTTCTCACTTTCAGCCTTCTGATTCTCTCCCTCACCCCACTGGGATCAACTGGGGAGAGTGAGCAAGCAGCTGCATGGTGCTTAGTTACTGGCTGGAGCTAGACCATGACAGCATGGCAAAACACAGACAAGTAACAGTCCCAGTTTCCCTCCTTCTGCCGTGAACAGGTATGTTGAGGGATCTGCCTGGGGACCACCGAGCTGTATAAATCCATTGCTGCCTCTGGTGAGGCTGAAGAGGAGATTGAAAATTACTGGGTTTTATTCAATGCAGGAAAAACGTGGCGTTTCATAAGAGTAACCTGTCTAGCCCATCTTAAAGATCTATTTTATAAAGAAATTCTGTTTTAAGTGCCTAGTTCTCTAAGCAATTCCTTTAAATGTAGCTGTCAATATTGTAAATGCTAAAGTTTAGATAATCTATTCTTGCTCTGTGTGTGTTCTCGTCTGTTTTCTCCCATAAGTATCCTCTTCCTTCTCCTTCTCCTGTTCTTTTGTGTCTGACGAGTTGCCTTTAAAAGGGTACCCTGTGGAAAGTATCATGCAATCATAGCATCATAGAATAGTTAGGATTGGAAGGGCCCTTCAATAAGTGAGTTAAAGCATAGTTAGTTTAGCCAGTACAGGGTAACTCAGTGCTGTTTTTTCAAAGCAGCTATATCACAGCAGATAGAGTGATTAAGAACAGTCAAATGTCGGATTAGACATCATATGGGGAAAAAAAAATAAATTCTTAGTTTCTGACTCTGCCTTCCCCACAGGCTCTTGACTGCTGCAATCTGTAAATTGGTAGATGATCTGTATTGCTGCTTTAGGCTCTTTTAAATTTAATGGTATCAAGTTAGACAGAATTAGTTAGGATACATTTGTGTATGTATGAGGAAGTTATTAATAATATTGTAGCATTTGAATGTAACTGAATTCAGATTAAATGGATCTGTTACTGCTTTAAATATAACTACATTTGGTAACATGGCACAGGTATCACTAGTCAGTGGTAATTAATGGAATAGAAAAACTATTAATAATATGTTATTAGCAATTACCAGTGTTCTGTGTTGATTGTCTTCATTATCTCACTGTATCAAAAATGAAATAAAGTTAATTCAGATTGACCTTTCTTCTGTTTCTAGGCACAAAAGTCAGCAAGTTGGTTGAGTCTCTAGGGTTTTAAACAGTGAACATTGTGCTGACTGGGAGACTTCCAGTAGTTTAGTCACCTCCCCCTTTAATTTGTTTTAATAGAGAATTTGTTTAGAGACTTTTAGTTTTTTATGTGCTACATGTTATTACACACAAAATTGAATATAACAGTAGGAATTAAAATGCATGTGTCTTTTTCTTTCCTAATGTAATCATTCATTGTATTTTCATGTGTAAATGTATTGATACTTTTGTATGGGGTTAAAAGATACCACATTGGCCTATGTACAACAGTAGTAAAAAAAAAGTCTGGAGTAACATATTGTGTCAAGACCACCAAGCTTTTTGGTGTTACTGCCTATTGATTTCTCATCTGTGCCTGTATGTATTTTTTATTTGTTTTTAATAGTTTGCTTACTGTAATGATAGGGAAAGCAGAAGTTTTTTGCATAGTGATAGAACTATGAAGGTATTAATTTCAAAATGTTGTTGGCGTTGCTACTACTGTCACTGCTGACCACTGTTTATTTTCAAGACTCATTTTAGACATTACTTGAGCAAATGTAAGTGTACAAAAACATGATTGCAATATATTATATGAAGGTCAAAAAAGTCTTGGAGATATTTGACATAGTAGAATTTAGAAATACTGGAACAGTTTCCTTCTCTGTTTTTTCTTGTGATGATGTGTAAGTTGCTGCCCCCAGATGGTTTCCATGAGGGCAAAAAATATATACATACATCCAACATCCAGTGTTGTGGGATTCTATATCTTCCAGTGGCATGGAAACTCAGCAGCCTGGCAAAATGTAAAGTATGAAGGTGATACGTAGAATGTTCCTGAACACATGCCTTTAGTGGACTCAAACACAACACAAATATGGAAGGCAAAGCCAAATGAAAAAAACATACATATCTTTTACATACTTTTATATACTACTTTTTTATTATTATTTTTTTGACCTGGAAGTTACTATTGTCCATTGCCTACCTAATAAATAATTTAATAGAGTGACTCAATATGTAATCTGTAGGAGATTTATTACTACTATTTGTTGATTATCTGCCTATTAATTTTTTATTTTAAAAAATAGTTGATAATGGTTTTTGATAGCTCAGAATTTAATTTGTGGGGTTTCGTATGTGTGTTTTTGTCTCCCTACTACCATTAACTCATAACTTGCTTGGTCAAATCCTGGTTTTTGGAGATTTTTTTTTCATATTCAAAGTAATACATTCAACCCTTTTTCTTCTCTCACGCTTGGTGTTTCACCAAGTTTAAAGGAGATGCTTTCCATGTAATCTGTTCCTGTTTAACAGGTGAAATATAGGATTGAATTAAAAATGCAGTGGAAAAAAATGCATGAAACCTCCTGAGAACTACAAAAAAAAAAAAAAAGTATAAATCAGCTATAAGAGATTTTTATATAATTGCCTTTAAAACATGATTTAGTGCCAGAGTTAGGTTATGGTTGCACTCGGTGATCTTTAGGGTCTCTTCCAAACAAAATGATTCCATGACTCCAAGAAGAGAAGTGAGGTATATATTTATGCTGTAAGCATGAAGAAAAAATGTAATTAATCCATATTCCTTGTATTCTTTCACATGGGACAGAATGAGGCAAAGTTAATTTTCAGCTGTAAGTAAAATTTGTCTTCACAGACTTCTGTGAAGAATTTTCCAAAGTCTTCCAAAGAAGATTAATAACCTAGTTTTATGAAGCAGAAAGCTAATTTTTTTCATGCTTTCATAAACTCAAAGCTTTTGGAAAACCCCAAAGAAATCAAAACAACCAACAAAGATAATCTAATCTTACTAAAGCAAACTCATTCTTAAACTTTCTACTCCTTCTTTAAGCTTTTCAAAGCTGTTCTTTGTATACTGTTTTGTCTGAAGTTTGGCAAGTTGATTTATGTCAATTCGTGGATATTTTGGATTACAGTACAGACTTCTGCCTTTCTTCTTTTAAAAAAGGAAAAAAAATCCATTTGAAGTCATGTTTTCAGATGTATGCTTTTATCATTTGTACTTTTTTATCATTTGTACTCAATAAAGGAACTATTTCACAAGTATTTGAATAGACAAGATCTCAGCCTTATATTAGAATCATAGAATCATTTTGGTTCGAAAAGACCTTTAATGTCATCAAATCCAACCATTAACCTGGCACTTCCAACTCCATGCCTATACCATGTCTCTAAGAACAGTGGAACTTCTGTATTTGCAGATTAATTCACCATTCATTATTCTTGCCAACAGCTCATATTTTCTTCACTGCTATTTGATTGACTGATAGTGGCCAAAAGCATAACCTCTGTGATATTCTCATAATCACAATCCTTGATCAAAAGAAAACTACCTACATGTGAAATATGTATATCATTGCCTTTCCAGACATTAAAATATACTCAAAAGCTAAGAACTTGAAATTATTTAGAGAATTTTACCTGTGTGTAGTAGTAGTCTGTACATCTTTGGACACTGTTGTTTTCAAAGGTATTTTGTGGTAATTTTCACTAGTCTTTGTTTTTCTAGATATGAACAACAATGGCGACTTATACTTTAGCAGTACAGTCCCACACTTTCCCATAGTGTTTCCTGTATAAAACATCCAGTGTAGATATTTTTTTGTTTGGTTTGTTGTTTTGGTTTGGTTTGTGGGTGTTTTTGTTTGATTGGTTGGTTGATTTGTTTTGTTGTTTTGTTTTTTTTTTTTTCTCTTTGTAGAGATCCTCGTGAATAAGGTGGGCCAAGCTAGATATGTAGAATGCAAGATGTATTCCTTTGTTTTTTCCTACTTTGACCATCTTCTGTTCAATTTAAAAAACAAAGCAAAACAAAACAAACATGAAATGCATATGGGTACTTTCTAGCTTATATCTCAAAGAAACAACATGCTGAAGTGGATGTCAATTCAAGCAGTGAAAAGGAACAGAGAAAGGAAAAGAAATATTTTTCTTCAGAATGTCAGGAGGTACTTCCCCTCAAAAGCTCAGCTGAAGAAAATCTTTTAATAATGTTGTTATTGGTAATTACACTCATGTTAAAGTATGGCTTATGTAGGTAGAGGACAAGCTTTAATCTACTAGCTCACTTTAATTTCATAATATGAAGAACAAAGTTTTTAAACAGCAACAAGTACTACAACGTGTTGAGCTGATGAACGCACGATAGTAAAAAAATAGTTTCAGTTGCTAATAATTATTTCAAGTTTTAAGTTTGTTTTGTAGAAATAGTTAATTGCAATCCTAAGTTTTTTGAAAAGTAGTCAACTTAATGAATTTCATTGTAAGAGACAAGTATGGAATAGGCCCACCTATTACAAATTGCTATAATTCCATTAATTCAAAGAAGAGACAGCTGTATATAGTAATTGAGAATCTCAGAAGACTGTAAATAAGCATTGATCTTATTTTAAAAAATACTAACTTGGGTCATGAATTAAGCAGAGTGTTCAGGGTGTTGCTGTGACTTCTGGGTCACTGTCTGGAGAATGAAGAGATTTTGTAATGTGCCTGTATTTGTGGCTGTTTAACCTATGTTTTCCTGCTTTTCATCAATATATCCTCTTTACTCAGATGTACTTTTTTTTTTTTTTTGCAAGTCTTTTGCATACTTTATGCTCTTCCACCGACTTAGTCATATTATTTTAGTTCTCTATGTCGAGTTCTTCTGCTCTTTTCTCTGTCACACTCCTCTTTGTCAGAGGATCTGAATATCAAGGTATCTGTCTCATATGACAGATATCATATATGAATGAACATCTATGACAGTTGCAGATCAACTAACATCAAGGTGAAGTAGGTAGAGATGACCTAGTGAAGTAGATGTCATTTCATGCAGATACAAGCGTAAAAACCAGAAGTCTCCTTTATTATTAAACACTCTTGTTAGTCGATGCTCTATATGCTTTCACATGGCTGCTGTACAACCAAGAGGTCACATAATGCCAGATAAGAAAAGGTGAACCATTGATTAAAGGGAACTGTGGGAAGCTGGGCATTAAAGCAACTAATCCTGGGATACAGAAGTCATTGAGAATTTAAGCCATTTATACACTTATCTGTCCTATTGTTATCACAAGATTCAACCACACATCCATTGCTAATGGGCCCTAAAATTTTAAGGATGATAAATGGCTACAAAATTCAAAGGCCTGTAACAGAATCAGTTTAGTTAGTAGATGTGATTGCTCTATTGTTTTTACTTTAACACTTATAGACCACTAGTGGATAAATGACGTTAAGGTGAAAATGACTGCATGGGTCCATGTCAAACATTGGGGCAACCTCTGTCATACTATATGGAATAATTTTTGCTCATGGTGGTAGCAAGTAGGTGAATATTTTCCTAGTCATCATAAGCAATTTAGTCTTGTGAACAAGAAAAAGGAAGTACATAGAGTTCTAGTAACCCCTCTGCAATTTATTAATAAACTCTGTGATTTTCATTGCCTGAATTTTACTTAAGTAGCTGTTGCAGATTTGAGTTTTTAAGCTGCTACTGCTTCGAATTGTAGCTGTCTAAATGTCCACAGTTTGAACTACACTGAAGGATAAGTGGAGAAAAACTGCAGCATTTCCTCTTAATAATGAATGTATCATTAGGTTTCCATTGGGTTATAAAATTTCCTTAAACTTATGACATAGGTTTGTTTGTTTGTTTGATCTGATGCCTCCAGTAATGTACATATGGAATTTTTTCCTAGTTCTAACACATGAACATTTTTTACCCTCTGCAGTAAATGGATGCTTGCCAGAGGGCTATGCAGACATATACTTTTTCTGCTAGTTGAAGGGCTCCACACCTACTGTAACCATCATGATACAGCTGTAATCAGCCAAATCATGTCCTCTTTCTTCCATTCCCACCTGAGGACTGTTTAATTTTCTTTCTCTTTTTCTGTTCTATAAGCCCCTTAGCTTTGTTTCTTTTCCTTATACTGTTTATGTTGCTCTGCCTTTTATAACATCCTTTTGAGTTTTGTCTCATCCCAATAGCCTTGGTTTCTGACCCAAAGTACAAGACGAGTCAGTTTGACAATGCAGTTAGTATTTAGAGTCACAATAATAAAGTCTTTGTCAGTGGGGGCAGCTGGAACTTTAGGTTCTCTTGATGATACTTTGGGCTTGTGAGAGAAAATTATTTTAGGGAACTGCGCTGACAAAGTATCCACCCAAAATGTTTCAGTACCTTATATCTGACAGTTTAGAACATCAGTACCTTAAAGCCCAGTCAATTTCTGCTTCTCTCTGCAGGAGGCTTATATCCATATCACTCAAATAACAGACACACACAACTTTGAGTCATTAAATACCAATATCCTTTTCAAACAATGCATTTAAACACTCTGAGATATTTCCAAAATACCTCTGTTCTTACGGAGCAGGAAGCCTAAGCTGCATCTGGTAGAGTATCTGCTGTTGCGATGGAAACTTGGATGTGCCTCAGAAGGAATTCTAGCTCTGGCAGTTGACATTGCCACTGTTATAGAACACAGCTCTTAGTAGACCAAAACATGAGTCAGAATTTTTGGCCAATTCACTCTGAATACTGAAGGAAGACAAAAAAACCACACCCGTATATGACAATTTTACTTAGCTTTCTTCTTCAGAGAATGGGATGACAGCTAAGCGGGTTTTGCATATTTTTTTCCCCTCCAAGCTCCTTCCAGAAAATTCTAAATCATAAGACTGAGTAACATGAACACAACACAATGCTCAAATACATGGACAGAAATGAAAGAGAATATTTAAATGTGTAAATTAAATATCCAGTGCCTCCTTATCTGATTAATGTATTCTTGACCCTCAGAGCTTGATGGATTGTTTAGACCTTCTCCCTGTTTCCAAAGGACAGGTCTTTCAAAAACAGAGAAAGACAATTTTACCAATTTGGAAAACCTGTCTTAGGTGACTTTTTATGATGTTTTCAAGAACATAATAAATAAATATCCCAAGTAGCACCTTAATGGAGGAGTAACATAAGGTACAGCAATGAAAATGTGTTCTTTAAAATACTGGATGGTTTTAAATTACAGGTACAAGTAAGAATGTTGATCAGCTCTTATACAGCTTAAAAGCAGCAAGAGTGATCCATATTCGATTGATGCATTCTTGCTTTGCATGAAGTTTTAACAACTTTATTTGATTTATACAGCCAGATTCTTGAATGGGGTAATAAATAATACTTGCATCTTCATTATAAGGAATAAATTTTGTGTTTGTTTTCCTTGCAAGTCCATGAATTAGCTAGGTAGCTAAGGGTCATTCTATTCCAGAATTTACTTTTCTAAGAATAATTTCTGATTTGTTAATTACTTTTATATCTTCCTTTTCAGGTTTACATTTTCTCTAGAAAATTGGACTATAGAATTCTTGGATTGAAGTTCCTCTTATTCTTTGTTCTTAGGTGTTTTGTGTCCCCTTGAACAGAAAAGAAAAAAAAAAGGAATAGATATTAATAAATCTAAAGAGAATGAGAAAATGTAGCCATCTTTTTTTTTGAGATTCTGCCATATCTGATAAACACGAGACTGTTGTAAATCAGCAATCAGCTCATAGAGTCTGAGAATGGAAACAAGAAAATGAATGTTTCCTCAGTGCTCTCTGTGGGATCCTCATTTGGCAGATCAGGGGTCAAATGCATTTACAAAACAGTAGGAAAGAAATCTTGCATTGTCACTGTGTGTTCCTGAGGAGTACTCAGCTTTACATACTCATTTACTGCCCACCCGGAAACTCTAATGAAAAAAAAATAATCATTTCAAATAATTTTGTCTTTGAGCCTAATTAAAGTTTGCAGTGAAATGTAGGAAAGAAGACGATGTTCCCTAGTCGCTCCTGCCTGACATATCAACATCCAGCAGCAGAGAAAATAACAGGTTTCAGGAGAGCCCAAGCTAATGAAAGCTGTAGGTAGTGCAGAAGCAACATTTTGAACTGGGAGTATGGGGATTGAAGGCTAAGGTAAACAAGTTAGCGGTCTGTTAGGTTAAAGCATCCTTTATTCTGTAACTGGAATGGTCACAGGCTCATTTTAATTAAAAGCTGCAAAAAGTTTACCACTTCTGCTTTAAAGCATGCTCAGATATATTATGAATACATGGCTCTTGTGGTGCTTGAGTTCCAGCTTGGCATTTGCCTGTGGTGCTACATCATGACCTGTTCACCCCTGAGAGCTGTCATAATAGTATCAGTCCGTAAGCTGATTGTCTAGTTTTACAGGTAAATACATAGAGCTCTTATTGAATTTTTACTTTTGGGGAATTTGTTCTCAAATACCCAGTAGGACAGTAATGTTAGCAGGAGTTTGACAAGAGAGATAAACCTTTAGTACTAGAGTAAGGCAAATGGTTTCTAAATATTATAATTAATGGCTGAGAAAGAAGTAAAATTATCACGAACAGCTATAAAATAGAAACAAAATAAAGTGATTTTTCTATATTTTGCTTGGGATGACAATAATGACTTAAAAGCAATGTCATGTACATTGACTTTTTTGTTGTTTAGACTTTCATTTCTGTTTTTGTTGCATTACAGAAACTCAACTTACTGCATGAAAGTGTCCATTGCACTGACGGTGGGTGAAAATGACACTGGACTCTGCTACAATTCAAAGATGAAATATTTTGAGAAGGCTGAACTTAGCAAAAGCAAGGAAATCTCATGTCCTGAAATTGAAGATTTTTTATTTCCATTTAGGGAGCCTGAAATTCTGTGGTATAAGGTAAGGAATGCAAAAGATTTTCAGCTTCAGTAAGATATTATGCAATGTTCTGATGATTTTCATGACCCAACTATGATATGAAGTTTGAATTATTTTAAGATTTGTTAGGAACAGACAACAAAATCAAGGACAGGAAAGAATGAACTGAGAGATATTCGAATACTTCCTTTGGTAGAATTTAGAGATTATGTTTTCTTAACATCTCTTTATAGATGTTAAAAAGAATTGGCAGCTCTCTGCTAACAAGAGAGCTAAAAAAGAAAAGTGTTACCAGTCTGGGCTGGTTTGATATACTAAGGTAAAGCCATGTAAGCTGTTTATACAGCAATTGCTTGTGCTATACCAGACTGAAGAGTGTGTTTCTAATAACTCAGATGTAATTTAAAAAAAAAAAATATATAAATACAGTACTTATGCATGCTATTATCTGAATTAATGGCTTGATTTTGCAGCATGAAATTCAGCAAAGACTTCCAAAACTTCGGTCTTGTCATACTAGCTTTTACTTGCAAATATCAGTGATTTCTTAGTTTTTATCAAGATCTTTAGTCATTATTGTTGGCTGATTTCTAGGTAATTTCTTTGGAGGCAAGTTCTTTCAGATAGTGCTTCCTGTGGGTGGCTCACTAGAGCTTCCATGAAAAGCAACTTGAATTCTGGGATTCTTACCATTTAGAGAAAATACTCAGTACCCCAGTACTGTAATGCCCACAATGTAAAGTCCTCAACAGTTTGGTAAATCTGAACTTTAGATTCTGCATATTTTGTAGATGTAGATCTGTAGATGTCAGTGTATATAGGAAGCCCTAGTTTAACTATGTGTTGGTATGCATTTTAATTATTTTAAAAAATCTAATAATTTCACTAATTACATAAATGCATTTAAATATGGTACAGAAGTCGTTGCTACCTAAGAAGTAAAAACGTGGCCTAGAAGGATTCTGTCTGAATTAGCTGAAAGCATGTCTAAGATGGGATATATATAACCAATTATTTGCTTGTAGTTGTCTTGGATGTTGGATTTATAATACAAAATATACCTGTACTTTTATCTAATTTAAAACTATGGCTGGCTTCTTAAACAAGAACTCAAAAGACTGGCTTTTTAAGACTCATTAACAGTATTTGTGTGAATAAGCTGAAACAAACCCTGATACTTTAACATTTAAAAAAAGCCCTTACTGTATAAACAAAGATAATCAGGTAAAATAATTTGCGACAGCCCATCAAAAGACCTTTTGTTATGAAAAGTACCAATACCATTTTCCAATATCTTATAAATATAATGGTTTGCAATTAAAAAAACAACAAAACAAAACAAAAAATACCACCACCAATGGAAAACATAAAACCACTAAAAATATTGGAATAATCAATTTCATATGTTACCTAGGTTCTTTGGGTGAAAATAATTTAATTAATTTAGGGAGCAAAAAAACAGGCATGCAAAAATATATATTGTCTATCATAGCATAAAAAATAATATTTTGGTAGTAAAAACTAAAATTTTGACTTTTTTGTAGATACAAAAATCACTTGTTGCTAAGAGTTCAGAGAACTTTGATTCTAAAATATTTTCAGAAAGAGATATATAACATATCCTCATTTCTTCTCATTCTTATCTTATGTTTCTCTACATTTTTTATTCATCGATTTCTTAAAAAAACTACAAGATCTATCTACTGAGTCATGGATCACAGATGTAATGACCAATAAGTAAATGAAATAGGACCCTCTCAGCAAACTAATGTCAAAAAAACTCACCAAAGTAATCAACTCCTTTTTCTCATCAGAGAGCAGATATTAAGTCAGCTGATAAAATTCTGTAGTCTCTTTTCCTTTTTAGGCAACACTTAACTGAACTGAATTTTCAAATATTTAGTATGTGGAAAGCTCATAACTACTCTGAGCTCTTGCCTAGTCTCCTTAGGTTTGAGATGCATTGTCAACAGTGATGAAGTGTAAGAACATGGTCACTGAAGTGTTCTATTATCTTTAAACAGGAATGCAAGTCAAAGACGTGGCGATCAAGTATTGTATTTAAAAAGGACACACTTGTCATTCGGGAAGTTAGAGAGGATGACATTGGAAATTACACTTGTGAGTTAAAATATGGATTCTTTGTTGTCAGAAGAACTACAGAATTAACAGTAACAGGTAATTACAGTCTCTTGCTATCTCTTATCTTTAGAAAAAACATAGGATATTGTGATTTCAGCTGTGCATATTTGAGTAATCATAGCTACACAAACAGCTTTTTCACAAAACTTTGCTGTATGCCTAGACATGAACAGTTGACACACCAAGCTGTCCTGAATACTTCACAGTAGTATGTGTAACATTTTGAACAAGTTTGAGTTCTGGTCTGTTGCAAAAGCTTGTGGGTACATCTTGGTTTTGAATGAAAAATGTGGACAAGGCACAGGTAACTTCAGCAAGAAGTAACAAAAGATCATTAAGGCTGTCATACGTCTTCATGTGGTTAAATGCCTTGGAACATAAGAATAGCTGTAGCTATAACCCAATAGCAGTTCCTCTAATTACCTTTGCACGTGAAAATATGTCCATTAAGAAGAGGCTTTTAAATAATCTGCATTTAAAACTGCCATATTAATACATGAAATCGATCATAGATGAAAACAATGTCCACAGTGACAGAACTGTATGAATAATGGTCCATTAAATTTTCAATTCCTCACCAGACCTCTGTCCTCTGGTTTACAAACATGTAAAGAATATAGCTGAACATCATACCTATGGTGGAAAATTAGCCTCTACAATTATAGGATGACATTGGAAGACAGGGGTACATCACAACCTATGTAATGCAATGTAGTTCCACTGTATATTCCCTGAAAGAAAGCAGAAACAGGATTTTTCACTGGAGGTGAATTAGATTCATATGGTACACAAAGATGCTTCCACTCTTACTGAAACTTCTAGGTACCAAATAAAGCAAGAAACAAATCTTAGAGAAGGAGTTCTGTGGGTTTTTCTTGTTCCTTTTTAGCATTTAATATATCAATTTATTGCACACTGACTACTAGTAACAGTACTGGTGTCTTAGGTTGAATTGTAACAGTTTCCTTTTATGGTGCAAAGTTTGCTTTCTGTTTGGATGGTTCCCATTTGCCCTCCACATTATCAGAAATTGTAGACAATTATGGTTTGTAATTTTCTTCTAGTAGTTTAGTCTGGAAATCCTATTGTTTATGTTGTTTGGAGAGAATTCAAGTAATCAATCATAGTTGTTTAAGCTCAATATCCAGGATATCTTAATAATTTTCCTTTTGTATGGAATAGATTTATTTGGTCAGTACAGACAGGCAACTACTGTCTAGTGATTAACCTCTCAGTAAACATCTATATACTCTGTTTGATTGACTCTCACATAAAGAAAGCAGAGATAGTGTCTTCAAGAATTTGATATGCACCAGAAGGAAGTTGTCAATTATCTTTTTCAATATATGAAATAAGGGTTCAGAGAGTGCATCTGCCCTCAGCCCTCAGGTGATCCCTTCTGTCCCTGTCGCTGGTGGCTCCACGGCAGAGCAGCATTCCGAACAGACTTAGGCTGACAGAAAGGAGAAAGAAAAAAGCATTGGCTCCAGATGTATGTTACTATTTCTATTAATAGTTAAAAAAATATAATTCATCACTTGTAGTGTAGGTAGGAGTTCAGTATTTAACATTAAACTGGACAGAGACAGAAAAACTCTTGGCTGATTTTGATGTGCTAAAAATGAATTACTGCACAAGGAGAGGGTTATACATTTTCCACCTGTGCAAATCCTGGCTCTTACCCTGCTGGAGGACTTCAACCACCCCAACATAGGCTGGAAAAGGAGCATGGCGAGCTGTAGGTGATACAGGAGGTTCCTAGAGTATGTTGAAGATAACTTCTTAAGCCAGGTAATAGACAGCCCTGCCAAAGGGGATACGATACTGGACCTTATGGTCACGAATGCAAGTGAGCTAATTGTTGATGTCAAGATTGGAGGCAGTTTGGGCTGCAGTGATAATAGACTGGTGCAGTTCACAGTCTTGAGGGATGTGGGTCAGGGGAAGAGTAAAGTCATGACCCTGAGTTTTAAGAAAGCCAACTTCCAGCTCTTCAAGGAGTTAGTCAATAGGACCCGCTGCCCTTTGGGATAAGGGAGCAGAACAGAGCTGGCAGACCTTTAAGGACATATTCCATAGAGCCCAAGAGCTTTCAGTCCCTGAGTGTAATAAATCAGGAAAGGAAGGCAAGAGACCAGCATGGATGAGTCAGGACCTGATGGTTGAACTTAAGGGGAAGAACTAAATGCACAGGCAGTGGAACCAGGGATAGGTATCATGGGAAGAGTATAGGGATACTGCCCAGTTGTGCAGCGAATGGCATGAGGAAGGCCAGGGCATGGCTGGAGCTGAACTTTTGTCGAGTTGCAAGGAATAATAGGAAGGGCTTCTACAGGTATGTCAGCCAGAAAAGAAAGGTCGAAGAAAGGGTGCCCCCTGATGAACATGATTGGTAAACTGATAACAGCAGAAGAGGAGAAGGCTGAGGTACTCAACGTTTTTTTTGCCTTGGTTTTCACTGGCAAGCTTTCTTCCCAGACCACTCAAGTGGATGGACTGCAGGACAACAACTGGGGGACAAAAGCCTCTCCCACTGTAAGAGAAACATAGAATCATAGAATTGTAGAATGTTCTGAGTTGGAAGAGACCCAGAAAGATCAACAAGCCCAACTCTGTCCCTACATAGGACAACCCAACAGTTCACACGATGTGTCTGAGAGTGTTGTCCAAATGCTTCTTGAATACTCTTGGCTTGGAGTCATGACTACCTCTCTGGGGAGACTGTTCCAGTACTCCACCACCCTCTGAGTGATGAACCTTTCCCTAATATCCAATATAAACCTCCCCTGACACATCCTTCAGGTTCATGACCACCTGAGGAACCGGAATATACGTAAGCCTATGGGACCTGACAAGATGCATTCCAGAGTCCTGAGGGAATTCGCTGATGTAGTTGCCAAACCATTCTCCATGATATTTAAAAAGGCATGGCAGTCAAGTGGAGTCCCCAGTGACTGGAAAAAGAGGAATATTGCATCCATTTTTAAAAAGGGTAGAAAGGAAGGTCCTCAAAACTACTGAACTATCAGCCTCACCTCTGGGAATATCATGGAACAGATCTTCCTAGAATCTATTCCAAGGTATGTGGAGGACAGGAAGGTGATTTGGGACAGCCATCATGGCTTCACTAAGGGCAAGTACTGCCTGACCAACCTAGTGGCCTTCTATGATGGAGTGACTACATCAGTGGACAAGGGAACGGCTACAGATGTCATCTCTCTGGACTTCTGTAAGGCCTTTGACATAGTCCTCCCCAACATCCTTCTCTCTAAATTGGAAATATACGTATTTGATGGATGGACTGTTTGGTGGATGAGGAATTGGCTGGATGGTCACACCTGGAGAGCAGTGGTCAACAACTTAATGTCCAAATGGAGTTCAGTGATAAGAGGTGTCCCTCAGGAGTCTGTATAGGGACCAGTACTCTTCAATATTTTCATCAATGACATAGTGGGACTGAGTGCACTCTCAGAAAGTTTTCAGATGAGACCAAGCTGAGGAGTGCAGTTGACAAACCTGAGGGGTGGGATGCCATCCAGAGGGACCTGGACAAGCTCAAGAAGGAACTATGTGAATGGTCAAGGGCAAGGTCCTGCCTCTGGGTTGGAGCAACCCCCAGCACCAATACAGGCTGGGGGGTGAAGGGATTCAGAGCAGCCCTTTGGAAAAGGACTTGGAAACACTGGTGGACAAAAAGCTAAACAAGACCCACCAGTGTGTGCTCACAGCCCAGAAAGCCAACTGTATGCTGGTTTACATCAAAAGAAGCATAGTCATCAGGTCAAGGGAGGTGATTCTGGCCTTCTACTCTATTTTCATGAGACCCCACCTGGAGTCCTGCATCCAACTCTGGAGTCCTCAGTACAGGAAAGACATGGGCCTGTTGGAGAGGGACCAGAAGAGGCCACAAAGATGATCAGAGCACTGGAGCACCTCTAGTGTAAGGACAGGCTGAGAGAGTTGCAGTTGTTCAGTCTGGAGAAGAGAAGGCTCTGGGGAGACCTTATTGCAGCCTTTCAGTACTTAAAAGGCTTCTATAAGAAAGTTTGGGACAGACTTTTTAGAAGGGCCTGCTCTGATAGGACAAGGGGTATTGGTTTTAACCTAAAAGACTGTATATTTAGACTCTATAGAAGGAAGAAATTTTTTACAATTAGGGTGGTGAAACACTGGCACAGGTTGCCCAGAGAGGTGGTAGATGCCCCATCCGTGGAAACATTCAAGGTCAGGTTGGATGGGGCTTTGAGCAACCTGATCTAGTTGAAAAAGTCCCTATTTATTTCAGGGGGGCAGGTGACCCTTAAAGATCCCTTCAAAACAAACTATTCTATGATTCTAGGATCCTGTGTAAGAACAACCTCCAAATCAGTAAACTGCTTGGGTAGTACTGTAGGTCTTACTATCTGTATATTATGTGACTAAACGGAACAAACAGATTTACTCATAATACGACTGATTTTGTGCTACACTGTACTTTCAATCAATGCTTTAGAGAAAAAGATTCAAGATTTAGGTGCCTGTCTTAGGCTTTTTCTGTGAGCTGAGAAATAGTTTGAGTTGCCAAGACGTACGTTATGGAATATACAGAATAAACGAAGAATAGAATAGTGTGTTTGCTTGTTTAGAAAAAGGAATTAAACTACAATTCAGGAACTGAAAAATAAATGTTCCAAATGTGAAAGTTTAAGTAGAAAATTAAATTGATAGTTGATGGCTTTACTGCATTAATGAAAACATAATTAATTGAAACAAAAGAAATTATGTATCTTTGTGATGGACAGTCTCCAGCATGTCTCCACGCAGTATCAATAAATGATGACATTTCTGTGAACCGTTGCTTAGAACAAATTCCATCAATAAATTCCAGTTCCACAAGGAGTGAAAAAAACTATTTTGAAGACATTTGATATTTCTCTGCTAGACATACTTTTTATTTTGAATAAAAGAAATTTAAAAATATGAGTAGGAAATATGAGTTTGCCTGAGACTTTCTAGAACATATGGGAACTCATAATATGTTTATCAACTTGTTACATGTTTATCAAAATGTCATTTATGAAAAAAACTCTCTCTATATTCATTAACATTAGCTTGTGGGCAATGGTGGGTATGCCACCATCATACACCCATCATTAGAAAAGACAGTCACTTATTTTCTTCCATTTTCTGTGTTCAGTAGGATTGGAACTTGGCCTTTCTACATTTCTTTCCCGTAATATGCTACCTTTCCTCTAGAAACAGACCCCCCCCGCACAACTGCTGTGATAAATCCATGAGCCAGATGTTATATATATATATATTACACATTTGTAGTATTTCACAGAAGCTGAAGATCCACCTTTATGCATCATTACCATTGCCTAGTAAGAAATGAAATGGTTAATTATTATGCTAAGAAATCATAGATGTCTGGTTGTTGACATAACAGAATTCAGTGTATTAAGCAGAGACCAGAACTGAATTAAAGTCGTATTTTTTGTGCTTCCTACTACCTAGTAGAGGCAAGGAGAAACAGGAAAAATATCCAGAGAGCAGTTACACAATCATAGGGATATTCTCCAATTACCTAAAATTTTCTTATTCCTTTGTCTTTCCAAAACTCAGAATGGAATGAAGAAGATAAAAATTATTATTTTGGAAGGTAACCTTATTTATATTGAAGCTCTGAACAATTTGTACTGAAAATGTTTATTCAGATTGGAAACTAAGTTTGGGCCCAGGCTGTTATTTTTTCAAACATCTCAACATTATTTGTTGTAAACAGCCTTTTTTTTTTTTTTTTTTTTTTTCCCAAATGATAATGTAGGTGTTCTATAAACAAAATCAAAAGAAAAAACTGTTAAGACTCCAGGAGAATGATCCTTGTCTGATTTTGTGGGGTAGGAGATCTTTCTATCACGGACTTCTTATGCTACTTTATGTAAATAATGTATCTGTTGTTTCACACAAGTTTGCATCTCTGATTCTAAAGTCATAGACATCAAAATCTTCATAAATTAGAATGGCAGACCAAATACTAAGGTGACATCTGCACATAGCTACATATAAGGAATGTATCCGATAAATATGTTGAAACTACAGTGATATTTGAGTGACCTGAAGTTCCTGATGATTTTTAAGACAGGATTGGATTATTCTCTTAATAAAAAAGGAATAATAACATAAATCTTACTGAAGAAGAAAAAAAAGAATGTCTTCAGACAATATGAGAAAGGATAGAAACAGTTTTCTTGAACTTGTGAACAGTCATAAAAAGCTCTCTTTCTAGTATTAAACATAGGAATTAGGGTAGAAGGTAAAACACCTTAACAAGAGTTTTTTGGAAGAAAAAGGCCATATGTGTAACCAACTGCAATAATGTAAATTAACTAGCAGCTCTTCTCCTGGATTACTTAAGGCAGGCAGGGTGAGCCAGCTAGGGCATCGGTGGGACATGACAGCAGCCTACCTTCCTCACCTCTCCTCTCTGGACTACCTTCACTAACTTAAAGAGCTCCTATATTTTTCCACACAATGCACTTTGGCAGCCTTGCTGTCTCCTGTAAGGGAAACCTTTGCTACTATTACAGAATTTTAAACTGTGGATATATAGACACATTATTTTCAGTATTGATGTTGTGTATTCTTATTATGATAACCTCAGTGCTTTACACCTTACATACATATGTGCCTCATAGTGGAATATGGAATGACTCATATAGCCATTGAAAATCCCAAAGCCATGGAAAAAGATTATTTTCTGTCCTTTTAAAGAATGAGAAAACACATTGCCCTTTCTTAGCTTAAATTGTAAGGACTGAATGCCACCTTAGGTACACCTTTAAAGTAACAACCATATTTAGTGCTAACAATTTTGGTTTTATGAGAAAAGTCTTGTTAATGGCATTGACACTGCACTAACATTTGTAAATAATACACAAAATTGTCAGATGTTATGTACCCATTCCTTATCAAGAATAAGTATATAGTTTTCTTCTAGATTATGATTTCTGCTTATAATATGGGTGTATCTTTCAGGTTTTTATTAGGATGACTCTTTTTACTTGGATTTTAATGTCATTTGCAAGATCAGTATCTCACGCTGAAATGTATTATAAGTGATTTGAATCAATTTCCATATTGTTCTAAGATATGCTTAGAAATTATATGCTTTACAAAATACAAACTATGCACCGATTATTCTAGCTTGTAACTAATAAAAACATTCACATAAACAGCATAATTGGTGGTTCTTATATTCCGGTTATGTAATTATATGTTCTAAAAAGTCCTGCAATGTATAAAACCATTTTAGACATTTATACCTTCAGGTTGGTCAGATTAGCAGTTCTTTTTTTTATATGTGGAATTTTAATTAAGGCATACCTGCTTTCTGTGACATACTTAATTAAGAGTATGTTCAGACTTGGGAAAGAATCATATTTCAACAGCATAGTATTAATTTAGTCATAGTGCACAACATGAGTCAAAACTATTTTCCAGCAGTGATTTCTTTTAATTAAATGTTGGGTTTTGTACATTGTTTTTGTTACTTATATTATCAAGACATTTGAAAGCACTAGCTCTTTCTGTTTTTGCAGAATTTCTCTCAGGTCAAATGAGTCTTTGGGTTTAAGAGCGAGGATATGTGTCCCCACTGCAATATCAAATAGTTCTCCACAAGGAACAGCATAAAGCAAACAGACCTCATCAGCCTTGCAGCTGGAGCATTACTTATTTGATTCCTCCATGCCTTTTTTAGTTTTAAATATTAAAATATTTTTCCCATTCTCATATATATGAGAAGCCCTTACACCTCACAGATGGAATCAGAGATGATCAGTAGGTTCTTATTCCTGAACCCTTTTCTCTTACTCCTGAACCCTGAACTCTTTATTCTCTTTATTCCTTGATTAGTCTCCTTAAAGTCCCCTTGAAAACAAGTCCTGCTGGAATGATCACAGTTTTAGATTTAGAAATTTGAATGTTTCCACAAATGAGATGATACTCATTCCTTTTGTTAGTCATGAATTTAATTCAACTCCAGAACATATTCAGATAGAAATTCTATTTACCATTATTCTCTGAAAAGACTAATAAAATATAAAGCAAACAATAGACTCATTATGAAAGCATCATGTTTATAATACTGACCTAGCATTTTTATAATACATAAAATCCTGTAGGCTTAACAAATTCATGACTAAAGAGTGGGTTGGATTTTTTTTTTTAAATTAGAAATGAGTGATCTTCTTTTGTGATGCAATCATTTTTGTAAGGCTGAAAGGAAGGTTCAAAATTAATCTCCTGTGTGCATTTGAGTAATAATAATCAGAATGGTATGTAGAGATTTGATTAAAACATTCTCTATAAATGCTCATTTTACATATTCATTGTAAATGGGTTTAGTGAGTTATTCAAAAACAGCCTTATACAAAGACAGTGATGAGCAAAGCTTCATGTATTTTACTTCAAAATAATTGCAAGTGATGCTGCATGCTGTATGTCAGGGGTTGAAATTATAAATAGGAAAACCAACTTGAGCAACTTAGTAAAAGAACAGATGCATAAGGGAGACAGATTCCCAACTCTATTTTGAACCTTGCTGCTTGTGGTCTTCTGACATTTCTACCTTTGTGATATGCCAAATCAGGGTGTCCACAAAGGTCAGCTTTGAGAAGTGAAGATTATTCCCATCTGTGGTCACTGGAGAGAGAGAAGCTCCTCTAGACAGTAATTCAGGGAAGCAGGCAGTTGACCACTCGGAACATACTTTATAAGACAGTCTCTATGGACTGTAGGAGGAGTAGAGTTTCCTTTGCCTAAAACAAGATCTGAGTAGTAATTTGTTCCTTTTGGGTGATGTGTTTACATGCTTGTCATTCTGGACAAAGTCCTAATTCATGTATAATACACCTTCTATAATATACTTTCCTTATTTGCTGCCTTTTTCTGTCATTTATCAAAAAATCCTCCAGGACATGGCCCCTATTGCTGATTTTTCTTATTTTACTAATGCTTTTTACACAAGTACACCTTGTTCAGCACTTCCCTTGCTATAACCTAGGTCAACCTCTCTGCCTGATAGTGTATCTTCAGAAGTGATCAGTCTCTTATAGCTTTTTGTGTGAATAATGTAAAAACAAAACATTACTTATAAAGCCGTAAGACATATTAGAAAGTTTTGTGTTTAATATGTAAAGTTTCAGTATTTACAAGCTTATTTTAATGAGCCTTTTTCACTGTGTGTCATGCCCATTGATGCCTCTGCTTATCTCATACAATGTTAACAAATGGAAAAAATATGTGCCAATTGTCATAGTTACTTGGGCAGATGCTACAAAACAATGTAATTGATCATGCAGTCATGACTTCTGCTGAAGTCCTGTACTCCCTGTTGACAATATGGTGTCAGTGAAAGTTTAGGGAATGTTTAAATATGAGGTTATCAGTAGGAGAAATATTATTCTCTGACAAAAATGAAGAATTCCACTTAAATTAGGTATTATCTAAAAAGTACAGTGTGTTGCTGTGTGTACTGCTGTTAAAAAGAAGACATTTTTGCTTGTTTCTGTCCATAGTGTTGTCACTAGGAACAGGATGTCTTTTAAAACTTATCTTAGATTTTTTTTTTCCTGCTGATTTTTTTTTCAATTGTGGCTTTGTGTGTAAGGTTCAAAACTAAGATAAAAATAATAACTCAAAACAAATCTGTTTTTTACATCAACTGAATAAAAAATAGGGAAATGCCATTTCTTGGTGTGATGGAAGTTTGTTTTTCTAAGTCAGTTTCCCTTTCTTCATAAGTCATATAAACTTTTTTTAATAGATGTTACCATGGTGCTGCTTCTCATTGTTTCAGGTTAGTGAGGTGAAGATTATTTTAAGATGATCTGCATTCTACAGAGAAAAAGAAACTATAGACAAAAACATTTATCACAAAACTGTGTTAGTGACAACTAAAGGCATAAAAGACTTATAAAGCCTTACTTCAATAAGAAGTTACAAAAATTAAATAAATCTGTTCTTAAGGCACCCAAGATGCCTGTAAAGCAACCTTTTAAAATGTAGTTAAATGACATTCAGTGTTCATGTTTTGCATTATTGCTATGGAATCAGAAGACTTCATTTTACTTTAATGTTCCTCTAGAGTATGTTAAGTACAACAATATTGTCCTAACCAAGCATTTATCATTTTCCTAGCTTTTCTTTGAAAGAGTTAGAAAGTTTACATGTACAGTGGAGTCTTCCAGGATGATATTTTAATAAACTAGAATATAAAACATACGAGTACAGTAGCATATGGACCTTGTGTTGCCTCCGTCCTTAAAAACAATCTGTACACAATTACACTGACTGGATATATAGCTTTAAACTGGAGGTCTGTTTTCCATTGTTTTCAACATCTTTCAGTTAGCTTAGTCAGTGAAATGATATTGATAGTACCTATGTTTAGCAAGAAATTCCAGAAAATACATGCATCTGAAATCATTGCAATTGTTATTGCAGGCAGATAAACTTTGTTTAAAGAAGAAGAAGAAAGATGTCTCATTTTTACTGCAACATTACCTGCTTGGGTACAGCGTTAAGGGCATAGTAGCCTCAAAATCATGTAGAAAATATCTGAGATGTATTCTATTACATCAGAAGTACACTTACCTTAAAGAACATTCAGGTCTCGAGACAACCTCAGAAATACTGTACTCTGCCCTTCACAACCCCCAAAAAAGTGATCAGGCTTCTTTTCATGTTGTTGCATCACAGTATTAATTAACCATCTAAAACACCACAGTACATTATAAAACAAAACCACTGAAAACTCACCAAACAAACAAACCACCCACCCAACCAGTACGTATCAAATTTAAGCAGCAAGTTTTTATTGGAATTCTTTTACAAGTGTCAATCAAGAATTAAATCTTGGTTTCTTTGAGTTCAGTGACAGTTTGCCCATCGACTTAACAGAGCAAATCTTTCATCTTTTGACTTTTTTGTTAAGAAAGAGGAGAACTGAAGTTCATTTCAGAAAGTTAAATTAGATTTAAAAACAAAACAAACCTGCAAATCAGCTTGTTGTTTTATTCTCTCATGGAATATCTCGAAAGTCATGCTAGCTGCATAGTGTCCATCCAAACCAGAGTGAAGAGCAGATTAAATCTTTTTTACAATAATAAAAGAGGAAAACCTGCCAATCTATGTCTACATGATTCTAAAATATAGATTTTCATTTTGGATCTGGCTGAAACTATAGATCTTCATTTATTCACTTCGTAAGTAGTTTGTTCCTATTCTTACTGAAGTCAGTATGGATGCAAAACCGACTGGCTTACTGGAAAATGTTAAGGGCTAAAATAAAGCAGTCAAGAGAACAAATTTTCTATTCTAGGGTACTTTATCTGAAAAGTTTAAAAATGAAAGATATATGAAAAGGAATAGGTATGGATAAATCAAAATTATATCATAATTGAACTTCTGATGTTTTACTTATCTGTGTGAGAGCTTAATATAGGAAAACAATTTCACCAACTTTTTTTTTTTTTTTTTTTCCTGTGGAATGTTGATAACACACAGTAATTGTTTGAATATGAGAAAGAAATTGGAACAAGCAATGACATTTTTCATTTCTTTAATACAGTATTTCTTTTAGCTTTGGAGTATTATATTCACATCCAGAACTGCATTAATTTAAAAATATGAGATATTACTTCATGAAAGAAAGATTGAGGAGTGATATAAATCAATGAATTTCCTCCATATTCTTTAAACAAAGTGGAAAGAGAGGAGCTAGAATAGAAAGATGTCTGTGAGTTTTCTCCCTCTCTAAATAATTCTGTCTCTCCTTACTGCACCCTTCCCATGTTAAGCAAGATGATGATATTTCTTCATACAGCATATGACAAGTAACAGCCTCAGTCCTTAATAAGCTTATACTTAATAAGTTTATGGAATCAACAGTTACACAGCATAATTTTACCCAAGATGTGGGAGGTTTATTTATGATAAGTATACGATCTGTTGTGTGTTTTTTCTCTAGAGGTAGGATTCCTCTCACTTTAATACTTACAGCCATCTGCATATGAGCCAGTTTCTCTTTATAGCAGCTCCATGGCATGACTTGTCTCCTCCTAATGCTTGTGTGAAATATCAGATGAATTGTGTTATACAAAGTCCCACTTCAATCTCTTGACTATCAAAGGAGCGTTAGATGACAAACTCAAAAGTAGATTTATAATATAGGCACCTAAATTATATGAATCTTACTTTAAGGTTTCATAGTTGTTATGTTTATAATATTTGGAAATGGTAAGCTACCTCTACGTAATATTTTGTTGTTATAAAACAAGTCTGAAAATTAATGACAGCTTTTAGAGGCAGGCAGGAACAAATTTATAGTTAGAAATGTTACCTGTTTTTTAGACTTAAATGTACAGTTGAAAAAAATAAGCAAGCTTTTGGGTGTACCAGGCTGTCTTCAGATCTCAGGGGCTTAATATACCAGCTGGTCTAACAAAATCTATTGCTTCTACCTTTTTTTGTCTAAGCCATCATGTCTACAACATTACTGTTCCTGTTTTTTATATTTAGGTTTTCTTGGGATGGAAGGACAGCATGCATTTCTTTAAGGTAGCTGGATTGTTCAAAATAAATATAGGGATTTTTTTCTATTAAAATATTACTGGTTTGATTCATTTTGGCAGCTAGAATAAACTGTTTCACACGTAACACAGAGTGTACCCTTTTCCATTTTGTGCTTTCTTTGAAAGTGATGATTGTGGTTGCAAGACAACTGAAAGCTTTCCTTTTATATTTCACTATTCTAAATAAAACTGAAACTAAATATAAAGAAAATTGAGTCCTCTCTGAAAACAAAGGTTTCAGTTTGGGAGGTGCAGAACAACAGTTCCATTATTAAGTAGTGGGTTACGATGTTTCAGTATAGAGATGGTAAATTTGTTTTAAATTGCTACCTCTGTTCACTACTTGCTTGTGTCTTCTGGCAGGGCATTTCTCATGTCAGTATCAACTGGCATTAATGCCCAGGTGGGTGAAGAACCTGAGACAAGATGTCATTTTTTGTTTTGTTGTCATACAGTTCTGCCAGGAAACCCTGTCTATTCCACGCAGAGCAGGGGAGGCAAGTGTTACTCACTGTGAGCACCTCCTGTTTCCTTCACGGTTTTGTGCTCAGCGCTGGAGCCCAAGCACCAGCTGCCGTACAGCATCCCATGCTGGACCTGTCCTAGCAAACCACTTCTCCTGAATCTGACAGTTTGTGATTCCAATTACCAAAACAGGCCCCTCTCACTTTGCCAAGCCTGCAATGCAGACCAGCAATGCGTGTTGGGTCTTGGCTCCACTTCCAAGATGTGCTGCGGCAACGCCAGCAGCGGGCATCTCCGAAGGGGCAATCCTGCCTCCCCACAAACACTGCCACTGTTGTTCCTGCCCTTCTGCTGTCTGCCCATCTGCATGTCCTCCTCTGTGTGAAACTCTGACAGTGGCAGTGGATAAGCCAAGGAAGGCTTGGTAGGAAGGCAGCTCAAAAATAGAAACCACGGTGGCTGGAGGCTGCAGGGACTGCTGCTTCTGCCAAAGGGCACTGTGGGCCAAAGGGACCACCTACCCCCGTCTGAGAAACAGAGGAGCCACAGCCTCTGACAGAGGAGTCACGCCTCCATGAAGTGGCAAAGCGTTGCTGAAATCCTGCTTTGATTTTTTCAAGCGTTTTCTTCCTCCAAAACAATTCCATTAGTTTTTTCAGAATTTTTGAGCTAGTATTCAGAATTCAAAAAGTCACTCATGAATAACTTGGCAAAGAGCAAAATATGCATTGTGATAAGCTAATTTAAATAGAAATAGGCTCATTCCTTTGTGTGGGTTGCATATGCTTTTTTTTAATAAAAAAATTTAGATTTTTATGTGCAAATTCAGATTTCTGTGGAGCTACTCCGACACCTTCAGGAAAAAAAGAAAAATAAGGCTAGATGAAATGTTTCTTATTTTTGCACAGCTAGGAATACCTAGACTTTTTGGTCATATTTAAGGAATGACAGTTGCTTAGGATGACTGAGAGTCCAGGAACAGAGATTAACAAAAAAGACACTTGCAAGATGTGTGACATTTCCTGGAAATTATGGGATCATAACAGGAAAAGCATTCATTTTTCCCTACTCTTGTGCACAAATAAAAAGCTGTACACTTAAGAGGAAATAGTCCTCTGCAACTATTGTTCTGACAAAGACAGCCTCAGAAGACTGAAGGGTAAAAAAATTTGAAAGAACTATTCTGACTGTCAAGGACATTTCAAAATACTTTGCATGTACTCTGTAATGACTTATTCTAATGTATTATAGATGCTAGTTGGCAGATTACATCTCATATTTTCAAAAGCTAAATTCTGTACTGTTCTGCTCTAGGTGTCTTGTCTATGTGGTTCACGAACATCCTCCTGATCTGTCATAGTAGATTTGATATGCACATGAGGCGGAGGGAACAGTGATTTGTGAACTCTACTCAGAAAGATATACAGGTATATATGCCTGCTGTGGGGTGGACAGAAAGCATAAGGCACTGAAAGTTTCCTGCTTTATACTGTAGTTTATTTAATTTGCAAGAAAATACAAGTTCAAGGTCTTCTTATTACTTAATAGTTCCATAAGAAACATGACAATTTCTTTAGTTCTCAGTATTATTTTTTTTTCCTGACTTGTCTTTTTACAACAGCAATTTTGAAAAATGTTATTTAATTCAGCAAAAATAAAACAAACCCAAACAACATAAATGGTGCTTTTAGGCCTTCCAGGCCTAATTAGAAAACTTTCATGACTTAAAAATTTTCTTTCCATTTTGAGTGTATGGCAAAGTTACTCTTCTAAAAAACATGTCAGCTGACCTAATTTCCTTATTAAACTGAGTGCTTCGTAGTGTCAAAGGACAGAAAACTTGCATTAACTTGATTAAAAATACTATACTGAGTCAATAGGAAAATGATGAATATACTCTTGGGATTTTAAAAGGATTTTGTGAGCAGAAAGCAGACTTTTTTAATAAGTAAATTGTTACAGAATGAATAGCTACATGTGTAGAGGGTCCTTATAGTTCCTACTCAAGTATATTACGGAAGAGTAAATGAAATGAGCAGAATATGAAAAGCGGTTCTGACTCATGAACTGAATTAAAGGAGGTCTTAATTCTTGTTTGTTTATGGCAGTTGGTAACATCTGATTAAATTAACTGAAATACTGTTAAATTTTCAGGACATAGATTGTTTCTTCGCCATACATAGCAAAAGGGTATTTATTTTGTTAAAGGCCTTTCAGCAGAGGACAGAAAAAAGTTATTTTCTGCAATTTCAGCCATTAAAAGAGAAGCTAGGCCACTGGTGGAATAGGTCTGTCATAGAATCAAAATACTAAAGTAGGTTTGCATTGACGCTGTTTGCATTTTCCTGCGTTATTGTATTCTGTGCAGAATACAATATGGAAAAAAAAAATAATAAACCACAACAGGGCAGTGGTGTGCTGTTGTGTTAAAATATTTGAAAGAGGATTAAAAGGTTGTTCATCTGCAACTTAGATACATTTGATTTTTTACTTATTCAAATATAAAGCGTAGTCACATGACTTTTAGAATCAGGTGTATCTGTTGTACTTTTAACTAAAAATATTTAAGTGTTTATAATTACACACATACACATACCCATTCAATAAATCTGAATGGAGCCCACTGATCACCAGTTGACAGAAAACATTCACAGTTTAAACAAATCCTCTTTTCCTTGTCCAAAATTTTTTACAACTTTTTTCTCTGAGAGGAGAAAAAGTTCCTTGTGTATTTGTTTGGTTCTGTGGAGAGGAAAAACAAACAACCACACAATATTTAGCTATATTTAACCTTTACCAAATTTTGAGTAATATGTCTTTGAAGAAATATATGGGACTTATTTCCCTGGAAGGAAAAGTCCTTTTTAACAGGAAAAATACAATTTAAAAAACTTACTTAGAATATATTATTTGAAAGCTTTTCTATGAGATAAGAGGCAGATTTTCATGCCTGCAGTGATGCACAAGCTCTTTTTCCTAAATAAGATGACAGCTTTTCTGGGGGCAGAGGAAAGGGTTTCTGTGAATTCAAACCAAGACACTAGTACAAGAGTGGGCAAGAAGAAAATTTGTTTGAGAGAAATGTATCTTCTACCATGGAACAAGAGCTTGGGAAGACTTTAATAATACACTCTGAAAGATTCAGTAGGTATGGGAGAAAATAAATATATGAAGATGGAAGAAGTAAGAAGCTGCCACTAGTAGAGATGAAAAAAACATACATGGTGAAGAAAGTGTTCGTTGTTCTTTTTTCCTAAAGAAGGCCTACTGTAAATGTGTTTATGATTTTCCCTACTGTGGAAATCTGTACCATTTTTCACAAGATAGTATTAACACCAAAGACATTGTTGGGTGAGTCAGAAAGCAGGAGTATATTTAAGTGAATACAGTTGTATCTTCCATCACTAATGGCTGCTGTAATCACAGCTTCTAAAACCTATTTTAAGTTTTGAACAGCCCATGGTACAATGGAGGTCTTCAAAAGTACAATAGCCATCAACATTCCATTGGAGAAAACAATACAAGTGGAAGAATGTGTTTAAATTACTTTTTACTCTGTACAATTTATTTAAATACAGAAACAGAAACAAAAACATTATGTAAGGCTTTTAATGTATTGTTTGTGTGTCAACAGGCTCTATAACAAGTGTTTTACAAGATTTGCTCGTATGAAATTATGAGTAGTTACATTCTGGGAGAAGTTCAAAGCTGATGGATGTTTAGTTCATTTTTGTACATTATTTATTTCTGCATTCAGCTGGTGGAGAATGTACCCTACCTGAATCTCACTGAACTGGTGCTTCTATGTAAGTTTACTGCCCAAGGTTTGCATAGATTGAGCCGATGAAAGCATCAGTTAAAAGTAGAGCTAGGCATCATTTACTTATTTAATAAATAATGATTTTTTCCCCCAAAGGGTAGTTTTCATAATCATTTTAGAATTTATGTGAAATCCATTGAAGAGCTTTGCCTTTACCTGTCAGCTTTGCCTTTACCTGTCATCATGAAATATGTCAACTGCATTATGCAGGCTTTTCCTGTTTAAAAAGCTTTATAATTGTTGTCCTCATTCTAAGTAACATCAAAAGTGAGATGCTCCAAATTGCCTTTTAAACTATTACTATGTAATGTACTGCATTATTTTAATGTGCTTGCTTAGTTGCTTTTAATCTAGAAATAGCATTGTAGCAAAACAAGCAGTGCTGTCAAATATATGAACCCATTTTCCTCCCTCTCTAAGGTTATGTTGGCTACCTATTCAAACACTTGAGAAATATTTGCGTATCTTATGCACAAATGTTAAAAAATATTTAAATGTAAATGCATAAAGAATATCAGAATAGGTTTTTAAAAATTAAATTAATGTTTCATGTGGCTTTATTGTACAAATAACCCATCACAGCCTTCACATCCTCCTCCATCTTCCCTGTGCTGCACTGAAAAAAAGCTCAACACTTTAGCAAGGCAAAATGAGAAGTATTTTTTATTTTGTCTGGTAAAAGTAAGGTGGGATTTTTGCATCTCTATATCACATGGTTTTAAAATAACCTTGACTGGCTTTTGGGACCTGATTCTACATGTCTGGTAGTCTACTTAGGCATTGTTGCAGGGGTTTGATTGCAAGCTGCAAAATTTGTAAGTCTGAAGCAGCTCAACAATTAGAGAAGCACTTAGAATTCTTCTTTTTTTTTTTTCATATGTCATCTGTAAGAAAGTGAATGCTTGCATTATAAATTAGGCTTTTAAACATTGCTTGCTAATGTCTTGTTTTCTTTCTAGGAGATATATATCTCTGTAACACAGCAGGAAAAATTAGATAAAATCACTTAGATTCCTTTTTTTGTCAGTATCATGAGTCAAGTCTTCATGGTAAATGAAATACAAATGCAGAAATAAATGAAAAATATAATCGAGAACTTAAATGTATGGAGGTGAAGAAATTTAGGAGGAGGTCATATGTTAGAGAAGGCAGATAGTACAGCAAACGAGGCTCAAAAAATCATAGTAACACTAGTGGTGCTTAATTATTACGGTGTACTGCTTCAAAGATCACACTGTTCACAGAGTCTTTTTTCTGAGTGATACAATTCTGTTGCTTGCACAGTGTTTCCATGAAATGATGACTTTTGTGACACTGCTAGAGTCAGTGAAGTGCCACCCCTATCTGTCAGTCATTCTTGAAAAACAGTTTCTTGTTACCAACAAAATAAATGAATAACATGTTCTAAGCAGCTTCTGTAATGCTGCATTACAAGAGCGGTAATAGGCAGGAGCTTTCTGATGTGTCTAGACAGTTCCAGGTGAAGATCCTTTAAAAAATTTTCTTTGGTTTCATTGCTGATTTATTCAAAGACTCGAGGCTCAAAATCTCTCTTAATCTCTCAATCATATGTAGCAGATTCATAAGGAGAGGGAGGAAAAGACACCAAATTTCTATTTAAAATTAATAGGCTTGTGTCATTGTGATTCCTGTCTGACAAATGTCTACATCACAGAAAATGCTATTACAGTCAGCAATAATTGGCATCCTCATTGGCAATCTCAGCAGAGAAGATGAGGCCTCAATAGTTTTGGAGGCTGCACTACAGCCCTCACTATTAGGCAGAGACCCAAAAATACATTAGCGAAGGTGGGGTGCAGAAACCGTCTCTTTTAATCTTGTTTGTAGATAAACAGAAGAATTAGGTTCACAATATCGTGATTGTTTTCTACTTAGGACAAATAACTTCATTTAAAATTAAATGGGCTGTGTCCTGTTTCTAAACTTTTTCCAATAGTCTGCCTGTGGCTGTTACGGAAATGGAAAATAATTCTTGAATGTCAAATCAAGATGTTTATTAAAGTGTTCCCTAGGGTCAGATTCTTTTTTTCACAGAGAAAGGAAGAAAATAGTTGTGGTACCCTTATGTCACTACAAGATCCCTTCAGCCCAGCTGTATTTTGAAGTTACGTAGTTCAGCAGCTGACAGTAGGTACTGGTTTGCACACTAACTCTTGACAATGGCCTGAAGAAATGATTGGTCTTTGCTGTTTCCACTTGAAACTCATCATTGCTCTAATCAGGATCCTAGAGTTCTCTCGGTTATTCTCTGGAGGCTTTACGAGGTGCTACTTCACAAAATAATTTTGCAAGTTTAAAATTAAGTTGGAGACCAGTGTGGATGAATATATATATATATTTAACGGTATTAAACTGGTTAAATTGTTAATTCTTTTACTCAATTTTTAGATAATTGTTTTCAAATAGAAATTTATATTGTGAAAATCAGTATTACCATTCAGAAAGACAATATTACTTCAAAACAAACAAACAAAACCCTGCCAACTAACAGGGTAGCCGTTAATGATAGCTTGTCCTGCCTCTGCCAAAATGTGAAGAGAAGGCAGAACATTTGTACTCTGCTGTCAGTGTTCTGTCCAAATTTAAAGCTGTTGCCTTTAAGTTGATGACTACATTGCACTCCTGCTAGTCCTATCTCATCAACGCCACTGCAAAACAGAACACTGAACTTTGCTGTGAGGCTTCAGACAGATATAGAATTTTCCTGAAAGGTCAGCTGAAATACTCCCATGCTGCTCCCATTCTCTCTCCCCAATGGATCTCAGGCTGCCCATAGCCCCACTTCTCGAAGACAAGCTGTACAAAATGCTTGCCAGCAACACCCACCTGGTTATTGTTTCTCTGTCTAAAGATGTCAGTGCTTCTAGACTAGCCAACATGTCAAACCGACAGTGAAAACTGAACAATACTTAGTTACCTACGACTGTCAAACCTTATGCTATTGATGCAACAGTCAAACTTCAAGAAATTGTGTTAGCAGGTAAAAGCCACTAATTTTTAGCTAATCTAGATTTTTCTAGTCACCTGCAGGCTTTTCTGAAGACAGATTGGATGCAGGAGTGCTAGGACTAACCACTAGCTTTGTACCCAGTAAAATGTAGATCGAGATATGCAACACTTCTTTGTGTGCTTGTCTTTCCAGTCACAAATTCTTCGGATAAGATTCTGAGGGAGAGAAAAGTCTCCAGATGTTGACTTCAGATTCTGTAAGTTTGGCTAGGTTCATAACTTCATTATTCCAAACAGCATGCGGACATCAAAATAATGTAGCATTCACCCAGAATGATTCATAGAAAGACTTTTTTTTTAATAAAGTTAAACCAACTCATTCAGAAAATAAGGCATTGTGAATTAATACTGCTGTTAGGTTCAGAACTGCAGGCAAAGAAAAGGAAAAATGTGCAATGTGAAGAGCTACAGGATAGTTACTTACAACTTTATATATTCAGTAGGTATTGCCTGGATAATAGTTCAGGCTACAGTTCTTTGCTGGATCATCGTCCTTCGTAGAAAAGTTCTATTAACCCCCCGCTGACCCTCAGACCATTTCTAGAACCACATTCTCTTCCCCTCACATGGCAGTGAAAAAGTTGGTCAAATGGGACTGTCATTCTGCTTACCCAGGAGGTCAAGTCTTAGCATTTAAAAAATACCTCTCTCTCTGCCATTAGTGCTCCTTTGGGGCAAGCAAAACATGACTCTTGGATCCGGACCAAGATGTCTGTAAACTATAATCCTTTCCTCTATGACTCTTGCTCACCAAGGAACTGTATACCTTCTGAAGTGAAAAATATGCACAGGAATCATAGATCTATGTATGCATACACAGGTACACAGATGGACAAAAGGAAGCAAGAATAAATAACACATTTTTTTAGGCCTGAAACATCCTTCCTATGAACCCATTTTTCCACTAATTTTGACTCAAACTGGAAAGACTACATCTTTCCTGGTCATCTCTGATGCTAGTGATGGTACTTTTGACTCTTAGCAACCATTTTTGATTGTCAAGGACTCTCACATTTAATGTATTAATTATAAATACCGAGTTGGTTCTAGCAATTCTTTTCATTATGACACTGCTAGCTTGTTTAGAATCACCTACCAGAAAAAAAAAAGAAAAAAAGAAAAAAAGAAAAAATTGTTTCACTGTATTTTCTTATGATTTCACTTAAATAAATTTTCATCATATAATCAGTTTAGAACTGTGTTCACCTGAAAGAGCAGAACATAATCAAAGCAGAGTAACACTATCCATTGAATTGAAAAAGGGAAGGATCGTTTAAAATTTGCTTTGCAATAAATAAGTAAATAAATAAGCTTCATAAACACAGAAGGAAGTGATTAAAAAATAACCAATTTAGAAAGAGATTGTGTGACAAAATAGTCTTAGAATGACAGTCCTATTCACCCAAAAAATGTGCATCTTTTATCCATCTGAGCTGATTTCCAGTTACTTGCAAAAAAGTAAAGGATAAAACAGAGTGACTGAAGAAAAAAGGTCATGATGTTAGACTAAATAAATTTTCTCTACCATTTTCTTCTGGTTTTAGAAGGAAGATTTTTTTCTGATCTCTACACAAAAGTTGCAATGAAATGCAATTAACTGTGAAAATATGAAGCAGAAGTGACTGCTTTAAGGTAGAAGTGGTATTTCCTCTGTATTTGGTATTTAAAATAGGTCTCAGATTGACAAAATACTTTTTTAACATGATAGACTGCAGCCAATTAGAGATATTAAACTATTTCTGAAATTGTTCTTTCTAAAAATTATCATTACCACTGAAATTTCAAGAAAGTTTGTTGTTGTGGGTTTTTATGTGTGTGTGTGGGGGGGGTGTGTTTTTTTTTTTTTTTTTTAATAATTTTGAATTTGGACTAATATTTTTATTAGAACACTAGATGGTAAGTCTTCCAAGCAGTCTCTTTTCTGATTGCTTTGTTTGAGGTATAGATACTATAGCGGTAATGATAGTGGCCAATAGAGGGGAAAAAAGGAGCACAAATCTGTGTATAATCTTACCTGTATTCTTAAGGAAGAGAAATTTGTGCTGACACAAATAGGATGTCGTTAAAGGTCGCTTTGACAGCAGTTTCTTCCCTGTAACTGTTTCACAGTATCTGAGAAATTATAGTTCTTTCCTCATAGTGAGAGATAGAAGTCAGTAGGGCATTTCCACACTGAAAAGAATTGCAAGATACTGCCTCTCAGATAAGTGTATGTTAGCATTAGTAGCATATTTTATGAAGAAAAGTCGATTTTAGATAGTAGGGCAGTGATTTGGCAAGCTAAACCTCACTGGTCTGACTGATTGGTGGCTACCTCCTCGTAAGCACTGAAATTACTGCCTTGTATGTATCAGAATTGTGTTTCAAAGCATAAGATCTCTAGCTGGGCTCTAACTGTGATTTTAGATAAGGTTTAGCTGTAAGAAGGGAAAAAAAAGTAATCTCATAAACTGCCTGTTTATACTGATATCCATTCTACAATTACCAGCTTCCTTCATGAGGACTTTTGTGCCCATTATAAGCTCAATACTGTGTTAAATTTCCACTAGAAAAATAAAAAATTTCTTTGCAAAAGAATCTTTAAAGGTTTGTATCAATGTGAGACTTTTACTTGTTAGTTAGCACTGGAAATTACTGATATTTGCATGTATCAGTTACTTTCAGAATAACTTGAAATAAATCTATGATCCAACTGAGTAGAAGTCATCACAAAGTTATCACAAAGTCTGCTTCCAATAGCTGGCATGTTACTAATTTTTAGTTTTTGAGTTCAACCAGAAGATGTGTAACACATAGAGATATATTAGTATTTTCAGTACAGATCATAAAGTATGAAAGGGCTCTTAGATAATTTTATAAAGGAAGACTGAGCACTAATGATCATCTGTGAGCTTTTATAAAACCACAACCACTTGTTTTGGTAGATGTGCAGTATAACTTTTAATGAGGCGTAATATTTGTATTTACTTTTTTTTTTTTTACTGTTCATGTGCACCTCTGTCAGTTTCTAGGCAGAAATACTGACTGCTATGGTTAAAAGTCTTTGAATAAGTCTGAACACTTGGAATTAAAAAAAAAAAAAAAAGGTTGCAATACTAACTAAATAACTACATAATGTCTGATTTGTTATTAGAACTGGCAGTATTAACCAGAGTTGCTGCCTGAAGAGCTAAAAATAAATAGTATATACGAGTGGTATTGGATTAAATGTACGTAAAACTAGATGATTAATCAGCTTTCCTTCATGTTCTCTCTTAGCCTTCTCCCTGAATATCCAAATAATTTCAAAATGTACATTTGCAATGCTCTTAAGTTCCCAATAAATAGCAAACTTAGTTAACAAAACATAGATTTGTAGTCCAAGACATGAATGGTTTAGTGAAGTAATAAGGGAGCAGTTACAGTGTGTGTTTAAGTTTTCTCTTAGACAAATGAAGTAGCTACTGAATTCTGCATCGAAGGCAAATGGTGAGAAATGTAAATAGGACACACATCCATACTGAATGTGTTTATACTTGGCTGCATACATCATGTAATATTTAAAACTCCTTTTATCATGTGCTGTAGCTCATGGAAGTAAGCTTTCTTCTCATTTTTAGTCTCGGGAAAAAAATCAGTTAGAGGATTCTGGGATTTAATTACAGAACTTCTCAGAAGCTCCTCTTAAAGATACTAATTCTCATCTGAATTAACCCACATCTTCACTTGTGGACTATAGTAGTCGCATAAGGAGAAATGAAAGAACAGGATAAGAATGATCAAGATATTTCCTGAAAATATCTTCCAGTTTCCTCTTACTTGAAGTTCAGGGAATTCTTCCACTGCTGATTGTACCTAAAAGTCTTTTTCCAATCTCTATTTCACTTACTTGTCCAGTCCTATCTGCCCTAAAGCCTCTGCAATATCTTGCAGGAAGGAATTCCGCTATTTTAACTAAATATTGTATGAAAACCGATATTATTGTTTATTTTGAAACTGTTAGTTTTGTTCAATATTTTTCAGTTCTTGTATGAATCTAGTGAATGGTCTTTCCAGATCTTCTGGCCACTCATTATTTTATTATAGCCTTCTCTGCTGTCTGCCTTCAGCCATCTCTTTTCAGGATGAAAAGCCTCATTAGCTATTTATCCTCATATGAACATTGCTTCTTATGTTGAAGAACATTATAAGAATGTATGTTTTTAAAATTATATTCAGATATAAAAATTTTAAAACAAATGTTTGAGGAAGATATTCTGTAAGATCAAACATATTACTTACAATGTGTCATTTCTTCAATTACCTCTGCCTTCTTTTAACTTGCCTATATTGCTTTAATCTTTTAGCAATCAAATAAATACTTAAGTTATATCTGATATATTTATTAATTTATTTCTTAGGATGTTTTGTGTGGTTTAGGATTTTTGACGGTGAAAATAATTCACCTGGAAAAATCTAAAGCTTGTTCCTTCTCATCATTCCAGTATTGTCTTTAGGACAGGACAGCAATATAATATATACATACAAGTGCCTATTCTGTCTAGCTGGATACATTGACAGGTCAGTTTTAGTTCTTGATGGTTAAGATGCTATTTGAAGGCGTGCTAATTGTAAGACAGATATTTATGATCAGAATAAGCTGTTCAGTGGAAATGTAATATTTGTCAATGGTTATTGACAGTGACTGATTCTATTCTAACTCACATTGCTGAAAACCAAGAACAAAGTTAATTTTACAGTTGTAACAGAGAGGCTCTGAAGAGATGCTGTTGTCATGCTATAGAATAGTGCGTGATTTCAAATTTTTGAACAAAATGTTCGTACAAAGCATGCTGAAACAAATGAAAATACTTTATAAACCTCTGAGTTATAAACCAGCTCTCCAGAAGTCTGCACCCTGCCTTTCTGAATGTGCTCAAAAAGGAGGTGAAGGCAGTGTTTGGCTGGTTTGGATTTCTTCAATTTGTCAGCATTTATGCCTAGCTTTACTTAAAGTTTTCATTATTTTTAGAACCATGGAAGTTCAGATAAAATAGTTGTCATTTCAAAATACCAGTAGTTTAAGACATTCACCTAATTGTGCTCCCAAAGGCTGAAGTTGTTTTGAAGCCTTTCAGGAGAAATAAACTCGACAAAAGTACAAACACACAGAAAGTCTATGGTGGTAGTCAATGCTTACTCTCTTTCCCCAAAAATAAGACAGGGTCTTATATTAATTAGTCTGAGCTAGTGTTCCCTATCAGATATGCTGGGTTTAAGATACATTACCTTTCTCAGAAATCTTTGGTGTTTTATCTAATTCTCTTTACTTGTTTACCACCCAGAAATGGGTGAACTAAATGCCAAGTTTCTTGCAGCTAATTATTCAGATATTTGAATGTCCAAATCCACAGTATAATCTAAGTTTTCAGTGTTGCTCTCGTGAAAGGATTTCACAGTAATTGGCATCAAGTGAAGAAAAATTTAAAACGCTTTTTTTTTTTTTTTGAATCATTCAGTTACCAAAGACCGATGGATAGTTGTGACTAAGCAAGACAAAAGAGGTCCAGCATGCAGCAAAACTGGAATAAGTTTTTCTATTTTATCAACTTCCTACTTTTTCACTCTACCCTTACTCTCATTTATATATCTATAATAGCATAAAATAATTACGTTAGCACCCCGGAGAGATGTAGGCCATGCACTTCCCATGTAGTGGTGCCATGGTATATAGTAATTAAAGCTTTGTCAAGATCTTGTCACATAAGGTGGCTATTCAAAAAGAACGTATCAGCCCAGGATTTGACACTGGTCAACAATTTACAGTTGTTATGAGAAGAATGCTATTGTGTCTGAAAATTAAACACTGATGCCTACAAAAGATGCTACTTGGTGCAACTAATATTGGAGAACTTCTGTTATGGAAACCTTAAATCTGTTCCAAACAAATGCAGAGACAATAATAAGAATTTCAATAATTAACACTCTGTAATTCTTGACACTGCTAATAAATTTCTCATACTAGTTTTGCTGATTAATTTATAAACCATGATGAATAAAAATTGCATTTAGTACCAGACAATGATGGTTTTCTTACCAGCTCTCACTGATCATCTTTTCAGATTATAATACTATATCTCTTAGTGTTTTCCAGATACAAAATAGTAATCTGTATTGAAACATGCAGACTTAGTGGAAGCTCAGTAGCTTTCAAAAATCAAAGTGGTATTAAGTACAGTGCTCAGATTCATCTCTCTTCACTATTTTCCTTTGCTGGAGTTAGTTGCATGGGATGGAACTTTTCATCCTTAAAGAAGGTGATGGAGGAGTGGCTTTGAAGTATCTATGAGGATTTCAAAGTCTGTGTGAACCCTGACATTTACCTTTGCCATTCTTGAAGGTGTTTTGATAGAGTTCGCCACTATGTGCTATTTTTTATTAAAATGTAATTTGTCCTCTTTTATAATGACCAGATGATATATAAAAACTTAAGTTTTTTTTCCAGCAAAATAATAGAAATCAGTAGAATAACTATAGATGACAAACAAGGTAAATCTTAGTCATTACTCCTTAATAATCATCTGATGACCACCGCATGAGCACAAACATTTTAATTTTGTCTAGTTATCTTTAGTTACTGTGGTTAACCACTGAAGCCCTATTTCATGTTTCCAACTGTTGCCTCCTGTATATCTCCTTCCTGCAAGACTAAACAATGTATATCACATAATGAGATCAATCATATTGCAAAAAACTAGTTCAGGTACTGCAGGAATGTTTGTGTCGTGCATATAAGAACAAGACTGTCTTTCAAATTTATAGCAACTGTTAGTCACTTGTCGAATTCTTTTGAACTCATGTGCTGAAATCAGTTAAGCAGTAGACCCATTTTCCTTTTTCCCAATAAAGTGCAACGCATTGTCAGGGAAACAAAAACAAAACAAACAAACAAAAAAAAGGTTTTGAGGTCTCTTATTTGGTTTATCCACGTAATAATATTTGAAAACAAAGTGGATATTGCCAGCTGGGCTCCCTGAGGCAAAATAACACATGATAAAACACACAATAACACACCAATGGCAGAATCCCACAGAATTTCTTGTTGGCTTGTCACACAGTATCCCTGGCATGTTTTTGTTGTTTGTTTTTTTTTAAATTGACTGTGCCCATTAACATGGAGCAGCCTACAGATGCTTGCAATCTAACATACACAATCCATATGTCCAAACTGTCATCTCTGCCTGTATAGTTCCTGATGTTAGATTAGTAAGATTTCTTAGGCATGTAGCTCTATATTAAAGGAAACAGAAAAGATATTCTATATCTTCACAGTGCTTTTTAGCGTTTAAGTGGGTAGAAAAAGTATCTTCTGACTGAACTGCAAAGTTCTGAGCAATGAGTACATTTTCAGAACATAAGAGTCGATGAAGGGTTTGAATGCTGTCAAGACGGTCTGCTTTCTCAGTTTTACAGAAGTAGCTTGGGGTTGAAAGGCATTGTCTTGTATGAAAGGCAAAAATTGAGATTTGAGGGATACTATTATTCTTTTCAATGTACAATACATTTCATATTTTTAAGCTCTTATGCTATGACTTCTCTGTTCTCATTAATTACTCGAACAAAACTATGAAGTTATTTTAAGCAGAAGTGCAATGAATTATAAAGTATTTTCATTATACTACTGCTATCTTAAAGATAGCTTAAATATTTTTCCTAACAGTAAAATTATCATTATGATTACAGTTTGTCCTTGTTAAACTTTAGAAGAAAGCTGAAATACCAGGTAACCAAAAATATGATCATATATATATATATCAATATCAAGTGGAATTATATGTGATTTTCAGAGAAGGTAACAGTGAATCCATTAGATTATGTAATAACAACATTATATTTATATAGATTCACTGCAATACATGCTTAAGAATGTGAAGTATATTGGCATTTTTAGATGGAATTTGCGACCCTTTTTTATATTACGCTAGAACCACATACAGAAAATGGGTTCTTATTTATACAGTGCAACATAACTTGTTCCTGCTCTCACAGAGGGCATGCAGTCATCATTAAGGGTCTGTATTAGTACGATGACTTGATAAATATTAGCAACAGCTCCCAGATAGTCATAAAACACAACAGGGTTGAAATCTACCCAGAGCTCCCTGGCATATTTTTACAGTGTTGCCATGCCATCCCGAAACAGTACATAAAGTTTTCAGCAGCCCTGCTTGAATTTACCATATGAAATAATTTTTACTGCAGCAATTTTCCATAAATGTTCCAGATGTATTTAGCAGAAAACATCATAATACTAGTTTTCAAACTCTTCATTTATTTTTTCCCTTGTGTGTTTTCTTCCTTTTATGTTTTCTCCCTGTTTGTTTGTTTGTTTTTTTTAATCATTCTCACTTAACTCCAACATATGGAGGAAGTCCAATCTGCAGCACCTCTCCCTGAGGTTGATTACTGAAAGTGTCTGATATTCCTTTAGAGGAACTGCTTTTCCTAATGCTATGTCATATCAATGATGACATTTAGAAGGGCATGAAATGGACACGGTTGCTCCAGTTCTGCAACGTTGCATCTTTTCATAAATACATTCCCATATGTAGGTCAAAGGGGTTCGCAGAGGGCAGCACATCGCCTTGTACCTACTGTGTTATGCAAAATACTCTGCTAGATCCATCCATGAAAGAAAACCTACATGTAACTGATTCAGTTAACTACCTAACTTCTTATAGGCATTTATGGTAATTAATATAGGCACTTATAGGTCTTAGGATAATTAATTCTTACAATGTTTTTTGAATAAACATAATGAAAAGGCGATATGTCTATAACTATATTGTTCTTACATTATTTAGAATGTATCAGTATTGTAACTTTATAACAAGCATTTCTATCCCTTTACATTTCTCATTCCCCCTCAGATTCTCGAAACGCTAAAACTGAGTTTAAAGGCAAACATAACACTGGGGCTTAGATGAGCTGAAACAGAGGAGACTCCACTTCAGCATAAGGAAAATCCTCTTCAGTACAAAGGTGGTCAGATTCAGGTACAGGTTGCCCAGAGATGTTGTGGAGACTCCATCCCTGGAGACATTCAAAACTCAACTGGACACAGCCTTGGGCAACCTGCTGCCATGGACCCTGCTCTGAGCTAAGGCTTGGACAGGTGGATATTCAGAGGTGCCTTCCAGGCTCAGCCAATCTTTGAATCTTTGAAAATATATTCATGAACAAAAAATGGCAAAATGAATAGATGTAGATAAGAAGTGTCAATCCTAGAATCCTGCCTTTGTTCAGCATTGTGCTGTGCCATGCCTCTTGCCTCATCCTTTTCATTTATTTAATGAAAGGCTGCTGAGGTCAAGTGCAAGCACATGCAAAAGGACATAGAAAAGCACAAAAATTCTAACTTTGGGTTATGTCTGAACTTTCTATGTTTATTTTTTACTTGGTGAGTTTTTTACAGACATTAGGCAGCCATATGCAGGGCAGATAAGATGTAAATGTCAAAACAAAAAGAAAATGTCTGACAGTTGCATTCAAACAACATCAGGTTAAACCTGATTGTCAATATGATAGCTTCCGGAATTTTAGTGATACCACTTGGAAAAAGAGAAAGTTATGTCAGTGGCAGCTTTTTGCAACTTGATTGAAATTATCAAACAGCTGAAATGTTTATTAACTGAAGCTATTTTTAATTGTGACAGTTATCATCTAGTTAGCTGATGCACAGAAAAGAAGGATGTGCCTGAAAAAAAAGTTCCATCATTGCCTGACAGGAGATGATGGTCTCTTTTTGCTGCACTATTCTTGTGACAGGTTTCATTGGCCAGGCGTTATGGGGCTGTCTCTGAGCCTCTTTGTAAGTAGCCACCTGCGTGCAAGAGCCGGTGTTCAGCACTGTCACCCTAGACACTTGCTCTTTGGAGCCAGATTTCAACCTGACTGGGTTGGACGCTTCATTCTGGACAGATGCCAGTCAGGGTAATTACAGTCTGCTGAATGTAATTATCCCCTGGTATTGTAATTGGCTGTGGTATTTACTTCTGGTCTTGTGCATTTCTGTGAGTTCTTGTTAATTGCTTCATTTTATTCCAGAGAATGCTGTATTTTAGTGGAACCTTAAATGATTCTTCCTTCCCTTCCTCCCTCTGCTCTGGATGTACATGTATGCATATTTATTAACACAATTGGCTAGTCTTATTACAAGCTATTTCTAAATAAAAGCTCTAATGTAGCTTATTAGTTATTTATGATACATAGTTTAATCGTTTTCAGATTCACTGCTTTCCCAAGTATTTCAAAGAGAATTAGAGAGAAGCAAGTAGAATAGCTAATATCTCAGCTCTCCAGCAGTGGAAAGTGGGGCATGTTTCAGCTACATTCATTGATAAGAGAGGTATACCTTAGCTGTGTCACCCTTTTAGCAGCTTTTTTGAAAAATGCAAATAATGTGCTGCGTCATCTGTGCACCTCTCTGGCCACTTCAAAGTCTTTTAAGTCTATGCTGATGGAAGTGATATTTAAATGTCACAGCCTTACCAATACAGCAGGAATCTAGGGTACCTGTGTACCTCTGCAGAATGCTTTCAGAAAAAGTACATTTTTTATACAAGATAAAATGAAATAAAAATAGCAGAGAGGATATACATATCAACCACTGATTTGCAAGGGTAAATATAGAGGACGTTGGTGGGGAAAAGTCTTTTTTAACAAGACTGAAGCTATACACTTCCAATGCGGATGAGTATAGAGAAAGTTTACTTTGTAGCTTGAGCCTGCAGGTCTGTTCTGAAATTTGCCTGTGTGCTTCCTCCCAGAGATATGAATCACTTATGGAAACCGCATGCTTCAACTTGAGTGTGTGTGTAAGTGCTCACAGTACTCTCCCTAAAGTAAGAATACTGATTTTGGTGGAAAAAATAGCAGTATTTATCACAATCCACTTCTGTTTTTATGTTTTGTTTTGTTTTGTTTTTTTTAAATTGGTTTTTGTTATTTCTATTGTTGTTGTTATTGTTTGTTTCGTTTGGGTTTTTGTTTTGTTTTGTTTTTGTTTTGTTTTTCTTTTATTTTTTTCCTAATTCCTTTGAAATATTTGTCTCTGATTGGCATTGTGAACCTCATTTATTTTGCTTTGTTATTGTTTACCATGACTCAGATCCCCAAAGATATTGCGATACCTAACTTCCACTTCAGGCTATATTTACTGTGAGTCAGTTGCTTAAAATGAGTTTATATATTGTATATATGTTATGTATAAATTTTATATATGCTATTGCATTTGGGAATCTGATCCTAAAATGTTATATAAGAAATAAAACTTATAAACTACTCTTTTTGTGTTTTAGAAGAAATGGCATATTTTTCAATAATTTTATATGCCATTTGACAATAACTAAAAACATACAAACAATTTACTTCTTGCCTCTTGGTTATCTGATCTCATTTATGATTTAGCTTATAGATGTACTGCTTAGGACATCAGGATTCTTTAATGGTTCTCTGAACTCACGCAGACATCTGCAGATCCTCTGTATTTTGTAAGCATCTTTAATCTGAGTAAAATATAGCAATACATGCATCAATTTTCACTTTTCTTAAGGTTAAATTTAAACTTCTTCGCATCACTTTATTTCAGCAATAGTTATAAATGTTCCTCACTTCCATATGCAGCATAAGTATGCAAAAGAGCCAAACACTATCTCAATTATGGTGCTAAAAAGAAAATGCTTGAAGCAGATTTTGCAATATCAACCATGCTGAAGGGATTACTTGATTTGAAGAGAGGTGCTAAAGTTTGTAATGTCCTAGACATGTCAATGAGAATCGACTATTAGACCTGAACTTTGAATGTGATAAAATATTTACATGCTGCCATGCAATATTAGATATCACTAAATACAGTTCAAGATAACCACAAAGAAAATGCTAATAGATGTGTAAATTCAATGGGGGGTTTTTAATCTCAAAAATTGAGTCCTAAATTTTAACTTCTGAACATGAAAGACAATTATCGTCATTCTCTTTTTCACTATTAAATACTCACTTGCAATTCTCCTCAAATGATATTTTATTGTTCTGTTTCGTTTCATACAAAACATTTTTTAAAGCAAACCCTTCTTGTGGCATGTAGTGCAAGTCGTGTCATCCTGTGTTACACAGGTGCTGAGAATAATATTAACAAACTAATGACCTTTATGCATGTTGCTGATGACATTTGGTGTCAGATTGTTTCCGCTTACCTTGGGTAATGGGTAATTCAGATACATCATGGAGAAGAATGTCATGCTTTGAATATAATTTGAAGGCTGTCTGAATCAGTCTATTCCTCTCTGGCACTGGGATTTATCAAATCTCTGAATACATGACTTCTCATGACAAGTATTCAGAAAGCACATTAACACTCAAATACAGTTGATATGTATTTTAGAAACTCCTAATTCTGCAGTTCAGCATCTGTATATGAATTAACATATGGAGATATGAGTAATTGTCTTAATGAAAATTTTACCTCTGAACCACTTTGCTCTGTCTTCACTCTGGGTATAATTAGGTCTGCCATAGTCCTCTCCCTATGGGACTGCAGATAAGGCACAGAAAAAATATATTTCTTTGCTATAATCCTTCTGCTTAAAGATGATAGGGAGGCACTGGTGAATTTAGTACTATTCATGTTGTCTGAACTAGAACCCTTTAAATAATAAAATATCATGAATTGTCTTTTTTAATAAACATTTGTTTTTAAACAAAGAAGGAACAACTCCATTAAACAAATACTCTATAGGGCACCCACACTTAATAAATGGAGAAACATATCCCATATTCTTCAGTCCCACACAAACAGAACTTAGACATGCACTTCATTTGACCTTTTATTAGTAATGACTAAAGGAGCTGTTTTCTCTCTCTGGATGCCAGTGTGGCTCCTTTGTTGCTGGTTTGTAAAATGCATTAATGTGACAGTAATAATTAAGCAAATCTTTGCCTTTATGTGAGCAGTTGCTGAAGATTTTAACTTCTAAATTAATTCAGGGATATAATCCATATATATGAGGGATATATTCACGTATATATTCCATGTATATCTGGAGATTTGCTTTGTGAAAAGTCTCCCAAGACTTGGGAAGGTGAAAAAGTTACTAATTTTTTAGCACAGCTTAGTTAATGGACGTTAATATTGTTGAGCTTTGTCTGAACTCTGTAAATGTTCATCAATTTATCATGTAAAGATACTTTATTTGAGAAAGAGATTTTCTCAGTATTTCCATCTCTGTCTCTATATTGATGATGTAAATAACATTGACTTAAATGGAAATTAAATTATATGAATATTGGTGACACCTTCCAAGATACAAGTCATTCTGGAAGACAAATATTGTGTTACTATAGAGGGCCTGTTTTAATGGAGGGGTTATTAAACTTCTGTGAAACTTTTCTAATCCTGGAGGAAGTGATGAAACACAGACTAGGAAAAGAGTGCCAAGCATGTGGAGAGTTTATAACTTTTTTCTTTTATGGTTGTTTGCTGTTTGCTGTTTACTAAAAGGGTGCTTGTTGCTTGTAAAGCACAGGCAGACAAGAGGACACCTAAAGCTACCTTGGGTGACTTTCATAGCTTTGGTAAAGCCACAGCATATATTGAGTGATAATGTGCTTTGAAAGCTCGATGAAAAACCCACTGGTTTTCATCTGAGGAGTTTACAGAGAATGATGATTTCAGAGGAGAGAGTTTACTGGTTTGTCACATGAAATGCTTGCTGAAAACAAAAGCCTACCTAAGTATCTGTTTCTCACTGAAGCTCTATCAGAAGCTTTCAATAAAGCCTATGGATCATCTAAGGTGGCATTTCACACTTTCACACCTGATATTTTACTTTTTTGTAAATTGTAATAGTGACAATTCATTACCAAGACAATTTATGAGAGCAAATGTAAAGGGTGAGTTACAGGAAAATGCTGGATTGTATCAAGTTTTGTCTTATTATGCCTAAGTCTGCATCACAGGAAGAGAAAGGTGTCCAGCCATCTCAGATAAGTTTTGATCAGGGTTTTAAACAGGCAACAAAGTCAGTCATTGTCAAATAAACTGAAATGAGAAACCAAACAATTAGAAATTAAAGAAGACTAAAAGAAGGACCTCAGGTTTTTCAGCTGAAGTTTCTATTAAAAATTTATAATAGGACAACCTTCATATTTGAAGGACAGAAGAAAACTGCTTGGTATTTGTGCTTTTTAAGTACTTCTTATGACCTTGAAATTGATGCTTTACTTACTTTTCAATGAAAAATAGTGATACAGACAAAAATATATGGTGATTTTCCAATGTGTGTGAATGTAGTAAAAATTTTCTAAAGACAAATTGATAGATATAATGTGTTATGTCTTGTATATTTACTATGTGTATGTTTTCATTTCAGATTTAACTGGCATTTGTATTTGTTGTACATGCAAATCTTTCTGAAGATATCTTTTTTTATTTGCTTGTTTGTTTATATATGACCTACCTGATCACAGGTCTGCAGATACAACCAGTTTTTCAGTAAAATAGCAGAGTAAGTTACTTGGAGTGCTGAATGTTCTCTGGAGGCTGAAAAGGTCAATTTCTGCCCATCGTAGCCAATTAAACAAATTGGATGTAGAAATATAATAATTGGCATTGCAGAATGGTTATTCATTCTGAAGTGGACTAATTCAATATAATCAATATATCATCTCAGCTAACCCTTCAATAAAACAAATTGAAAAAAAAAAATTGACAAGCCTGTCACCCATGGCATGAGAGGTCAAGTACTGAAATTTGGTAAAGAACAAGGATTCCACAAGAAGAGAATATGATAAACTTTAAGCTTAGAAGGAAGGTAGCAGCATGGCTTTCTGAAATGCTGTTTTGCAGAGTTGGAAATTTCTGCACCATACAACAACCAAGGAGTCTAGAATATAGAGATAGTTACTTCTCTAAACAGCTCCTGTAAAGCTCATTTGGATGTATAGCATAGGAAGGCATTGGATGTATAGATATAAGAAGAGGCCTGGTAAATGAAAATAGGTGATGAGAAAGCTGAGGAAAGACCTGGATTTTTAGATATGTACACAAATTTACTAGTTATATTTTAGGGTTGGTTTGTTTGTTTGTTTGTTTGGTTTGTTTTTTTTTTTATATTGTTTGTTTGGTTTTGTTTTATTTAACAAACATCCAGAGAAGTTTCATTAGGCAAAATTACATAAACAAGGTTACTTTGTTTTTTTTTACTCACTAAGACTGTAGAGGACCCCAGATTATCTTGTAATGCATCAGTCTTGTTTGTGCTTTCAAGTTAGACAAGATACCTAATGCCATTATGGAGCTTTACATTAAATGAACCCTGTTTTTGAAGCCTTCCTTGCAAGAGGGATACTACACTGACATGACCTGGACTGACTGTCTGCTGATCACCATAGCAATTGCTTGGCCCTGAAGGGACCATCATTGGCAGTGCCCACCTGGTCACCTGCCCTTGCAAGGGCCCCTTGGACGTGTATCCTTGCAAGCAGCTACCTGCTAACTCTCTGCTCTGTACCCTGTTTTTTTTTGCAGGGCCTCCCATTTGTGATATGGCAGAAAAAAGCATGAATTACCCCCCTCAAAAAGTATTCTCCTCAATACATATAACCAGAGAATTTGTAATGAGCGTAATCAGGGACTGAAGTACATCCCCTATGAGGACAGGCTGACAGAGCTGGGGTTGTTTAGCCTAGAGAAGAGAGGTCTCTAGGGGAACCTTCTAGCAGCCTTCCAGTACTTAAATGTGGCCTCAAGAAAGATGGGGATGGACTCTTTATCAGGGAGCGTAGTGATAGGACAAGGGCTAATGGTTTTAAACTGAAAGAGGATAGACTTGGATTTGATATTAGGGAGAAATTCTTTACTGTGAGGGTGGTGAGACACTAGAACAAGTTGCACAGAGAAGCTGTGGATGGCCCCTCCATGGCAATTTTCAAGGTCAGGCTGGATGGGGCTTTGAGCAACCTGGTCAGGTGGAAGGTGTCTCTGCCCATGGCAGGGGAGTTGGAACTACATGATCTTTAAGGTGCCTTCCAACCCAAACCATTCTATGATTGTGTAATTCTATCATTTTGGCAACACTGGTCAAGATACTGCCATATCTTACAAGGGAGCAGCCATGACCTGATGACCTTGACTGCCTCTGTGAGACACTGCCTAGTCTTACCCAGTAGAAGACTGGATATTGCCAGATCAATATGTAGAGTTAGCCCATGAGTTCTACAAAGTCCTTCTGAACCCTGATACCTGCCCACATCCAAAAATTATTTGTTACTCTCTTTAAAGTCCTGAAAGCAGTTATACTGAAAGTGCCTTTATATTAAGAGAAAAGCACAGCCAAAAAAGCTTTTTCCTCAAGAGGTCCTTAGGTTTGGAGCTTTTTCTGCAATCACTCTATTAATAGTATTATTTTTACTTATTAAAATAGATATATGACATTGACATTAGTATTTCTACATATATATTTGTAGAAGCAGAAAGGAATTAATGAATGGTAATGGGAAGTTTTGTTGGTGATTTTGTTTTTGCTGGTGGTGGTGGTGGTGGGTTTTTTGGCATTTGCCAGTTTTTCTACATCATGTTAAAGACACTTGGGAGAAACTTCTTAATTTATTCAATAAGGTAAAAAATGCCACTCCTATAATTCAGTTCAAACAGAAATCTCAATTTCCTTATTTTCTAATAATCTGCACAATTATTTTGAGTAGAATTAGTACTAGGATGATATAGCTGTAACCTGGGTGAAATGGGGGCCTTCACAGAGTTGCAGCCAGGGAAATCCAGAAGATAATGGCAATGAAAGTGTACAAACAAACAAACAAAGGAGAGAAAGGGAAGCTATCCCTCTTCCATGAACATTTTTTTGGAACTTACAGAAGTGTGTAATGTAGGCAGTCTGAAATTCTGGCTCATCAAAATGCCTCTTGTTCACACTGTTAGCATTGTATTTATTTTGAAAACAAATATTTTGCTTTGAATTTTTAAGGTGTTTCTGAGTAGCTGTATAATGGAAATAACTGAACTTTAGATTGTGACTTTATGAATTCTTCTCAACTCCTTTCCTCCTCATAACTTACGTGACCCACTATCTGATAGTCAGTTATCAATTTTTTAATCTTTTCTCTTTATTAAAAAAAAAAAAAAAGCTGAAAATCAACATTTTTACAAGGCTTTTAACATTTATTGTGTGATTCGTATTTATGTCAAGCAGAAATTATTATGCTTTTATCTATTTCCAAAAAAGTAATTCCTAAGAACAAATCGCTGTCTTTGAGAACTCATAGTGGGATACATGATCTGTCACCTTCAGGTCATGAGTTTAAATTCACCCAGGTCAGTTGTATCTGAAGATTATTATTATCTGAAACTGGTACAACAGTGGCTTGGGTGAATAAATTAAGTTACCAGTACTGCTATTCCACACTTTTAATCTTCTCTGAAGTTATTGCATCTGTGTCAGAACCTAAGACTCCTTTTATTTTGCACTTCTTCATGCAATCTGTCTTCCTGACCCTCAAGTTCCAGACATCTCTGGATAATGTATGGTTTTGCTTTCTAGACCTCAAATTGAGTTAAATGCCCCTACAGCGCTTTTGGTCAATTAGGGGCTAGCATGTCTAATGTCACAATGTAAAGCACAGCCCCTTCATGATTAGTGAGTTTAAGCTCCCATACTTCCTTTGGAAGAGCAAAACAGAAATGCTGTGGCATTATGCTTACTCAATAGCTACATTTAAAGAAAACAAACAAAACCCTTAAAACTAAACAAAACACTGGAAAATGATGATGGAATAACACATGCTTAAAATCCAAATAATTTTTTTCTTTACATGATATCATTTTTGAAGCTGATGTTGAATCTGAAAAAATGGACACTTTTTCTTGATTCCTAGATAGTGGTTCAAAGAGCAGATTAAGAACTGTATCATGAAAATCTTAGCACCTTTTATTTTTTAGCTACTAAAAGTGAAGAAAATCCATTAAATTAACTAAGGAAAACATTCACTTCTTCTGGATCCCTCTTCATCCTCTGAAAGAATTTGGCAAGTTACACAAATAATACATTTTATATAGGATAAAGTGACATAATGCATTTGTATTATTGCTCTGGCTTGGTAATTGCTGATGGAAAGGAAGAAATAACAAACTGAACCAATGAACAGAACTGGAGTACATGTGTCTTATAAAAAGTGATTATTATGATAATTCATTAACGTAATAATGCAATATCTTGTGTGTATGTATTTGTTGGTATATTCTATAGAAGTAAAAGTGAGATTTGAGAAATCTGTGAATCAATCTCACATACATTTTTTCTCATGAGTCTCTATGTGGCACTAACAAAGAATGTTTATAATTAAGCATATTTTTATTTTGAAATATGAAATTTTCAAGTCCTTTTGCTTGCAATAACAGGCTTTTATGGAATGGCTATTATTAATTTTAATTGTCTATAAATATTTATAAGTGGGCTCTGATAAATAGAAAAAGAGAGAATCTGTTGCACGTCTTTGTTTTATGAACTTTGTGTATAAATATTGTTTAGAGTATTTTACAATCTCTCACTAGTCTACTGGCATTAATCCATATTGAGAAAGGGACAGATTACATAAATGAAGTACTTACAAAGAAAACCTTTTCATTTATATGTTGTCTTAAGTATAGACTACTGCAGTTGGCAAAAGTTTCTGAAAACTGAAGCAAAAAAGATTGCAAAATTACTTTTGTGTGAGAATTCACCAGTTCTTGAAAGCAGGTATGACTGCCTGAGTTTTTCTTTTCTTTCTGGTCTCCTATTAAAAAATCACACCAAATTATTTTAGTGAACAATTAAAGTACTCTTTTATATACTTTCCAATCATAGTTTTCAGAAGCTGGTTTCTCACAGGGGTTGGGGAAGGAGATTCAATATGAAATAAGAAACCTGAAGTTTGTATTCTATTCAGGAGCCAAAATGAGGATTAGAAATCAAAAGCCCAGCTGTGAAAACAAATTGTGATGGGGATAAAAGTTAATGTTATATGTATATTGAAAAACATTCTAAAGAAAGTAATAATTTTCTTATTTTCAACCTTAGGTTGATAACAGACATAAGCTTTAAGTAATGTCCTCATTGTTTTAATACAGTAAAATGTTTCAAACTGCAAGTTGCAAGGAAACATCTATAATCAATCATCAGTTTTGTTTTTCTGCAAACTCAGAAACTTGGGTTTTAAATTTGATATAACTCATGCCTCCACGCTCCCTAAAGCCAGCTTTTGTACATTATACAAACTGCTCAGAAAATTGTAGGGAGAAAATATCAATTGATTCATTAATTGTATCTCCACCAGAAGTATAGAGACTGATCTGATTTGCATAGATGCCCTCTTCCTCAGCTCTTAGGATTTTTATCTTTTTTTAAACCAAGATTCAGAAAACAGAAACATGCATGAAGATGCCCTTCAAAATGGTACTTGAGTTCTTACTTAAAATATCTTTTTCTGCTCTGTCATGCACGTCGTGCAACTGTATGACACCAGACATTTATGAATGGTTCCTCTATCAGAGTGATTGCTAGGATGCCAGTCTTGTGGGTGTTTCCTCACAGCCTATATTCAGTACCTTGACACTAAGTCCAGTTGTGAATTTAAACCTAGTTAACAGAAATAAAGTTACTCTCAGAATGCCAGTAATCGGCCTGCATACAGACAGCTCTTTGATGTTAGTCCCCAGGGGGATAAATTTGGCAAGAGGCGATCTAAGTGTACAGTGACTTGTCCTTTCTGTGTTTTTGCATGCAAATCTCATGTATTCTATCACACCCTGGTAGTTATTCCCTCTACAAATGTTTCAGATGATCTTCCTGTGCAATATTTTCAAAACTTCCCATGATTTAAGCCTATTGATATAGTACTCTCTACTGTAGCCTTCTGATGATAGGAATGAAACACAGATAAAATAAATGTTTTCCACCTATTTTACCCTTTGCTTTAGTATTTAAAATAACGTCACAATTATTGGGGAAAAAACAAAACAAAACAAAAAAAACCCAACAAAACAAAACAAAAACAAACAAACCAACAAACCTACCACAGCACCAAAAAACACAACCAATCAACTAAACAAAAAAAAAATTATATTTCATTTTACCATCAGAATAGTGGAATGACTTAATTTTTTGCAAATGAGAAGAACCCTAGAAAATGAAAATGCTGAATTTGTGTTGGAAAATAATGAAGTTCTTTTAATCGCTATATTAACATGTAATATTTATATTAAGTAATGACCATAATACAATAGTAAAATTCACAGAATATCTACAGATTGTATTTTGTAAGTGTTACTACAATTAAAGTATTTTTTGGATAGCAACTGAGAAGTTAATTTATAGGACTAGCTGGTATGAATTTATTGAATCTAATCCACTTAAGCATGGGCCACAGACCACCTACTGAGGAAAAGAGCTGATGGTTCCCGTTGTCTTGGAATGATCTTTGGGTATGAATCTTTCCTTTTATACAAAGGATGCACCCAAAACTTATGCATAAAAAAAAAATAAAAAACAACCAAAAAACACGTTTTAATTATATAAATCACAGTAGAAAGAGGTCTTGTCTGGAGTCCAGCTGACAGGTGTTTGTGTAATACAGAAAGCTCTTCTTTCCCTAAATAGCTTGCTGTGTAAGGGTGAAAAAGAATCCATGATAATATTATGGTTAATACATAATAGATCAGAAGGAAACAATAAGACTTTGTTAACTCTAAATAGTTAACTGCCCTTGGGGACACAGAGAAGGAGGTGCTTTATAAGTAAGTGTGAAGTTCAAGGTGAATCCTTGATACTGAAGGAGAAATGATGTGTCTCTCGATATACTGTGAAGCCTTTTGTCTCCACTTTCATTTGTGATATGATAGTGGAATTCAGCTGAGAAATAGAAAGAGGGATTTAATATCGTCAAAGCTATGAGTGAATTATGAATTTGGCGCAAGCGTCTTGAATATCTTTGCATTTGAGATGGAAAAAATAGGTTTATGCTAAGAAAGATTAAAATGATAAAAATTCAAAATTGTCTTAGTTGTATAAATAAAACTTGTCAAGACATAGATAGCCTAGATCTGATTACTCAAGTAAGAAATATAAGTTGAAGATGATAACCAAGTTAAAAAACTAGATTGATGGAGATGAAGAAGACTTTTGGTGATGGGAGCAAGTTAGCAAGGAAAAGTTAGTGGGAAAAAGCTTGTTTTAGGCAACTGAACTGAAGCTTACAGCTGAGCATCCAGTAAAATATGCACCAAAAAGTCAAATAGATGTCTTAGCTTTGATAGTCTTAGGGGGACTATCTGACATTAACATCTGAGCTAATCACCCAAACCCTTTTAGAGCTGAGAAAAATATGTCACAGCTAGGAAACCATTCTAAAAACTAATAGAGATCAGTGCCTAAAAAACATTGTGGTTTGGTTGTGGGGTTTTGTTTGTTTGTGGGTTTTGTGTGTGGTTTTTGTTTGTTTTGTTGTTGTTGCTTTTGTGAAATGACTTTAAGGAGAGATGCATTTTACCAGTACAAGAGATGTAAACTGCAGATGCCTGAAGTTACATTTGGTAAATTTTTGGCAAGAATATAGTGCTGAGACGTGTTGCCATGTAACAACAGAATGTAAACTTATTTTCTATGGAGAGGTTTCATGAAATAAATAATTTAAACAGAAAATGTACAAAGCCAAAAGGACTCTTCTAACCATGGAGAAAATCGCCACATCATATTTTATGTTTAGGATAGATTGAAACAGTGATTCAGGTGAGGTAAAAAAGAAAGTTTAAAAAGGATGGAATAGCAGAAGATGAACAAAGACAGGAGAAGAAAGTTGTTTTAAGGAAGCTAATAAATGAAAGGAAAATGGGACAATTGTCTCAATATTAAAATATACAGAAGATACTAAGGACTTTGTTTTAATAATTTCTGGAAATTATATGGAAACACAGTTAGGGGTAGACATTGTAGTATTCTGTACCCATAGAAATTGAAGAGAAAGGACATAAAAAAGAGTTGCTAGAGAGGAAAGTTCAATGCCTTTTTCTTTAGAAAATTGAGAGGCCTTGAGGATTTTCATGCCGCTATGTGAAAGGGGACAAAGGCCAATAAACTCCGTGGGAGACTGATTGGCAGAAAGCAGCAAGACTCTGAATAACATCTGCTGTTGCCACTGCTGAGGTAGATGCATCGAGGCTGTTGAGCTAGATGCAACCTTGTTCTGACACAGCTGGACGTTTCTTATGCTCTTAGAGTAAGATGCAATTGAGGAGAGTGAAATTAAAGGGGAAATGTAGGGAGAAATTTGGTTTTGGTATGATAAGCTGCAACAGGAAATTTAAATCTACTTTTATGTCATGAAAGACTTCTGACCCACAGTAGGGGGACTGACAGCTGCTGAGGTGAGGAGAGTCTGCAACCCAGCACAGACTTAGAATTGCTCATGGCAAGACAAAAGGTAATCGTTGCTTACTGAGTTACTGCGTGAACATAGTTACCAGTTTATTGAGCCACAGGTGAATAACATGATAACATCATGGCTAAGACAGCTGCAGAACTGATTGTCTGTGGGTCACTGTTGGAGCTGCAATGCCAGGATGGAGAGCTGCAACCAGGGACTGAGTGGTCAATTTGCTTTGGATCAGATTCTGAGCTAGCTCATTGGGGACAGTGAAGAAGAAACGAGGGAAGGACATAAAGCTTCTCCCAGAAGAAGGAGAAAGGAAGTGCAAAGGCTGCAGTAGAGTGGGTAGGAGCAGGGGAGAGTAAACCTTGCAGACCCCAGGCTCTGAGCATCAACTGATAAAGGGGTGGGTGAACAAGTTGTCCCAAAAGCTTTTGCATGCCAACAGGACATCCTGATGCCTTGCGCATGTGCTTGCAGGGCCAATGGAGAGGTCCCACAGACCTTCACAGGTCGGGGCAAACTCAGGAAACTGGGAGTGCTCATCCAAAGGGATCTGGGAATGCTTTCAATAACCATAACACTTTCTTAATACTTACTGTGATTGTGCACCGAGTTTATTAGTTATCTGCTACCTGTTGTCAAATCATAGTTATATCACAGTCAAAGACTGTGAAATTTAAAGAAAAATAGTTGATATAACTGTATCTACTATTGCCATTCCTGCGTGTTGCAGTCTATATAAACTATTAAAATTAACTATGCATATGCTTCATATATACAATGTTTTTTGGTTCCTTAAACAGCTGCAAACATTTCTTTCCCACTATCACCATTAAGAGATTATGATAGAATAAAAATGGAGTGATTGCAACAAGTGTGACACAAAGAGACAACATTGTATTTCTGTGGATAAGAAATAGAGTTGAATAAAACAGACTAAAGCAAATGTTACTGTCAAACGTGCCTTCTTTTTTTTTTTTTTTTTTCACCACAAAAAGAGTGACCCTGTCTATAGAAAAAAAATAAAAGGAACACTAAATACACAAAAGCAGCTTACCAACAGAACTGAATGTTACAGTTGTTAAAGGGTGTAGCAGAATAGAATTAAACTTGAAAAACTAAAATGTTTTTTCTAGGAATCAACCACATGAATGGAGTGTAAAGGATTCATGCTCTTTAAAGAGAATATGATGTGAGAGCAGGCAAAAGGAAAGGCAAAGCTGACACTTTGGAAAGTATACCTTGCTGTGGAATGGTTGTGAAAAAAAAGAAAATTTTTTCCAAGACTGAGGTCATAGAATCTATAGAAAGAATAGTGGTAACATCAAGTTTCATGAAAGTTCTTGTGGCAAGTAGAATAATTGAAACACTTTCTGAGGACAAGGAAACACAAAGTAAACATGAACCAGAGTTTATAATAAAAAGTGGGAAACACAGAAGAAACACATTTGATGGATGGTACAAGCAGAGAGATAGAAAATGAGAGATTCTGATTTACGTGAGCTGCAATCCTAATTGTAGTTGATGTAAACATATATGCAGTATGTAGCAGTTTGCACACAGTTGTGTTACAGAATCACAGAATGGTTGGGGTTGAAAGGGATCTGTGAAGATCATCTAGTCCAAGCCACCTGCTAAAGCAGGTTCACCCGAGTAGATCACACAGGAATGTGTCCAGTGCGGGGTTTGAATGTTTCTGGAGAAGGAGGCTCCACAACACAGTTTAACTGCTCCTTGAACGGGGTACACTTCCTTGGTCTCATGAATCTGTGAGGAACATGGTAAGCACCAAGTTATTAACTTGTCTCAACTGCTTTCCATCTTCATTTAAAAAGAAAAAGAAATTATTCGCCTAAGAAATATCCTTACCTAATGTATCATCATAATTGGAAGGATGAGCATTAGTATCTTACTGGTGACCATCCTCTTTCTCAAATGCAATCTGATACACAAATTCTGGCTGACTTGGTCTAGATGCAGTGTAATCTAGTCTATAATATTGTTTCTACATAGATGTATTTTTGAAAAGTTTAAGTGGAAGGAACATACTAGAATAGGTCATAGGAGGCACATTTAAGTGTACAAAATATGTAACTATCTTCACATTACAGATATGTTGAGACCACAGTGTGCTCTTACCTGATTTTCAATTCTGCTTTCTAGAAATGACATGAGATTCTGACTAATCAAACACCTTTAGTTGAGCTTGCTTTATTTCCAGTTCCTCCACTCTAGTTCACTGATCTTTTAGAAGATTCTTAATTCAACAGTGTACATTTATTCCAGAAAGCATCTCAGATAACATATGATTACTGATTTTTTTTTCCCTGATATAAAAGTTAGGCAAAAAGACCGATGAATCAGCATGGTAGCTGTTTACAAGCGCTGATGGCAAAATGCATTTTGTATAACAAGTTATCATCATAAACAGTTTGTAATCTCAGCGTTTTACCAACCTCACAGTTATGTTTCATTATAGGCTTTCCAACTCCAAAAGATAAAGATGGAATGTACAAATTTGTTTAAACCCAGCTATTTTAGAATCTTTTCCATGGCCATTTTTTGTTGATTTTGCTGTTAGAAAAATGTTAAAAACAAACCCAAAGTTGCAACATTTTCCTTTGTCAGAACAGAAGCAATATGTTAGAGTGAAAAGGATTGAGTGCTTAATCCCCATACTTGGAGAGGAAAGGTTAATGGGAGCCAGAAAAGCTTTCTCAGGAGCACAAGAATATGGACAGGTAATGAAAGTATTTCTGTCTGCTGCCTTTGCATTCTTTTAAAAGTAGACAGGGAAGAAAAAAAGAATGGACAAAGTCCCGGAGTGAGTCTATGCTTCAAGACAGATTGGAAACTTGGAAACATATTAGAAAAGGATGAGAAAATTAAACCTGGGAAAACCAGAAAATGTTTAATTTCTGTTTAGTACTCCCTGGAAGGTAGCGATGCTAGGGGAGTCCAGGGGAAGGCCAGATTCCCTGAAAAAAAACCAAAATGGTTTAACTAGAATAGACATTAGAAATTCAAATCAGGGACTTGAACTTAAGCTTCCTAGAGTAAACACAAGGGATTTGCTGGAATGGGTGTGTCTCATTCCTACTTGAATGATAAAGTACATATATGTTAAAAAAATAGGGTAATTACCTGATCTAATATCTTCTTTAGTGAGGTATAAGCATCTCTCTTTTTCTTGCCCAGTAAACTTGCTAATGTAAACAGTTCTTGAAAACTTTGGCCAACCCCCTCCTCCCAAAAAAATCTCATAAAAAACTCCCTCCAAGTCCTGCACAATCTTTTAGAGTATCATGTTGTTGATTGATTCAGTGGTGGCATGCAGTGGATGATTGTTGGCTTTCCTATTACTTATTTGCACGTCCCCTTTAAAAATACATCTCTTAAACAGAGCATGAACCCATATGAATTTCATTTGGTTTCCAGTCTTCAGATGCACTAAAGCACTCTATATTCTCTCACTTTTTCTAGCAGTCCTATTTGGAATATAAGCATCCTGTCAAACAGTTAACACCTGCTGGTGGATGAAATGTTGTAACCCTGAATGGAGGCTCTGTTATCTTTGAAATTAAATATGCAAATTTTCAAATAGCAAGGATGCTATTGTTGTTTTTCTAGAAAAATCTCTGTACAATGTTTTGGTGAGTTACTGTCTCAATAATAAAATTTCCAATATGTGCAGATTTTTTGTGATTTTTTTTAACTAGGACTGTACTATTACTCTGAATATGGATTCCTAAATGTACACATAAAAGCACATTTACATGAAATCATATTGAAACTGTGAACAAATTTTTCGCTCATAGAATATCTTCTGTCCTTGAGTTTTGAATGTATTATACAGACTAATGTCTGAACAACTTATTAAATCATTTGTTACATAATTAGCCTTGAAAATTCTGAAGGAGTCGTGAGTGCTGCAGTCAATGAAAGACTTTATTCTTTAGTCTATGAACGAGTAAACCCACTAAATAACATTACTTCTCAGCTCCCCTGCCCCCACTGCCATTGCAGCATTACACATCTGCTCTTGGCTGAGTGCTTTATTTACTTCAGTCAGGAAACTATAAAAAAGCTCATCCAAGTTCATAAAGTTTACTTATTTTCTACTATACTTGAAGTCTCAAAATGTACACTTGAATTTTCATTACATTTTTACAAAATCAAATAGATTGCTTTTCATAACTTATAAGGAGCACTTTTATAGTTAAATAGTTGAAGTTAACATTAAGTAAAAACAATTAATAATTTTCAAAAATATTTTTTGGCTTTTAAAATAGAGTTTTTCTAGGTACTGATATGCAGTGTTTGTCAAGCAATTCAAACTGGAAGTTGTAGCTGGTTGCAAAACCTTCAGAAATTACAGCATGAATAATTTTGGAGTATGCTACTAACATACTGTGATTCTTGAGATGTCAGAATTGATCACTAGCTGAACAGATCCGATTTGGAAAAAGTTACAAACAGCTACTTCTGTGACAAGACAGCATGTAATGACATATGATCAAGTCACATTTGCATTTTTGCATAAATTATTTTTTACATGCAGTTAAGATTAAAAAATAAAATCCAGTCCACACTATTCCCCCATGACAAACAAATGTTTTAATTTATTTTGTTTATCAGAAATAATGATATTTTAGTGATAATATTAGTCATAGCTAGTGACAAGAAAGATACTGAGTGAGTAAGCCACTGCAAATAATTAAATTTTAAAACCTGAAGCTTAAAAATACATTGTAAGAGGGAACTGTATGTCAAATACCTTCTTTCAGTAACTTCTGTAGAAGTTTCACTGCACAGGAATACTACTTTAAAATATATTTTTCCCGCTAATGTGTTCATTTCTGTTGAGATTTTGGATTGAATACCAGAGTGCACGATCCCTGTCCATGCATTGTTCTGCACAAGTATTACTAGAGATTTAGGGCAAAATAAGTTAAAGTGCTGCAATCGCTGAGAATTCTTTTCCTCTGACAGTGTGATACGGGTCTCAGAGGAGCTGTGGGCAGTCACTGCTGCTTTGAGTAGAAATGTGATGAAAGCTACAGACGTGGCTGCTGGGGAAGTGGATTGGAGGGAAATGGAGAAATTCTGTTCATCAACAGAGTATTGTATCCTGTGATCTTTCAGATGTTTTCTCTTATAAGTCAGAGGTTTTGCCCTTTTTTCTGATATGTGGCTTGTCTAAAACTTGCCTTCATCAGTCCAGTGGTTTTATGTATGGATTCAGAAAACTATTCTCTTTTGTGGAGCGGATATTATGTATGAGTTATAACAGTCATACCTCACTGTGCAAGCAGTCAGTGCCATTTCAAAATATCACAATTGATAAATCTCTCTTTTTCTTCCTTTTCCACAAAATGGATTTCAAAGACCCAGGGTAGACTATGCTATCAGCTTCAAAATAACTGTCAGCTAGATTAACCTAAAGGTTTTAGATGAGATGAAGGGGAGATTAAGCCACTACATTAAAACAGTCTCTTTGGAAAAAAGGGCCTGAAAGTGTTTTAAAGTATTATGTGCTGGCTTTTATATCAGTATTACTTATTATTTTGCTGTGTGTCTGTATTATGCAGTATGCACAAAAAAAGCCATAATTAATATAGGTATAATGCAAAATTTTCAAAATAATATTAAAGCTGTCTCCCTTTTTTACACATTTTTAAACTATTGTCTGAACTCATATTTAAATAACTGTTAGTTATTATATTCAAAACTGGTTCTGTTCCTGTTTATTCTGTTCTTTTGTTCTGTAGCAATTTGCTTATATTATTCTCCACTTTCTTTTTTAATTAACTCTGAAGTTTGGTAATTTTTTGGAAACAAATCTATATCACTGCAATATTCTTACATGATAAACATAGTAAATTAAAATTATTTATTTTATTCTGGTGAAGCTAGCCAAAAGTATATAATAATAAAGTTGTTTGCTTGTTATTAAGCAGTGACTGATCAAGCAATAACCTTGAAATCTGAGACAGCATATAGGATTATGACCAAAAAAAGAAAGTTTTGTCCAAAGCATCTTAGTCTCAGCAAGCCAAAACCACAATTCTGATATTATCTACCTAGCTTAAATGCTACACTGATGAGAAAAAGTATTGAAAGAAATACCTGAGGAGCTTTGAGCTTAGTCTTTCAACCAATAAACATCAATTCTCATATTAAATTCACATATTAATGCACTACAGCTATAAAAGCTGTAAATGGTCATTCAATCTGTGGTATCAGAACAGGGCTAATCTGAAGGGTTTTTTTTCTGTTTTAAAAAGAGCAGTCATCCAAACACAAAACAAAACCCTGAAATGTGTGTATGTGGGGACGTCAAGTCTTCAGTACCAGCTGTTTTATATGACAGGTCTCTTATCCCTCTGTATGATTTGCCATAGTACATATGTAATGACTGCTTCTGTTATTTTTGTTTAACAGATATAAACTACACATTTTTTTTTTTTTTTTTCATGATAATGTAAATATACTGAGAAACATATATGTAGTTTCTAAGATTCTGGTTGGTGTTACTAATCTGCCAAAAGTTAGACCAAACTATGGAGTATTTGGTTATCTGTCAGACAGGTACCAGCAAATTGAGAATTCACATGCAGATAAATCCAGATTTTTCTATTAGGAAGAGAAAAAAGGTTTAAACAACACCATGATCTAAATAAACCCCTCCATTTGCCATTTGAAAAAAAAAAAAAAATCTATTATATACTAATCCACTCTAACATCAATTGACTGCCATACACAATAGTTATATCTAAAACGTCTTTGTTGTTGTTAATATCTTTCCATTGGAAATACTTGAAAAACACACTTAGTTTATGTCTCATGGTGTCATTTATCCCCCTTTCTATATTCTAGGCATGGCATCAGTCTGGAAATACGAAACACTTTATTCTAAGTCATCCCCTGCAAACAGAATGCTTTTCTTAAGCTAATTTACACAAGTGTGCCTCTGTTTCACACTCATATCTTCATGGCTGCATTAATGACAGTAAACATATCGTTACATGTAACAATGGTTTTAGTCTTTGCTGAGTATCTCTGTGGACTTATTTATTACACTGCAAAATTTTGACAAAGCCCATGTTACACCTATACCTCTGCATTAATTCTTACTAGGAGTGATCTGTCATATATTTCTATGTCATGACATGTTTGCCAAATTCCATTTCTATAGAAAGGAATGACTTACGGGAATTATATGAAGAATTAATTATAAAATCGCAAGGAGATTTTAATGTATCCTTCATGAAATGTCGAAAGGCCCCTCAAATAATTGTGTATGATACACAATGGAGAGTTAGATATTTAGCACTGATACTCTCAGGAAAGTATCCCTCTGAATACCTAGTAGCTATTTTTTTTCCCATTTTTACTTAAAATATATATACAATTAAGGAAACAAACAATTTGGTTTGGATATTTGTAAATTAGTATCAATATTTGCCGTGCCAAATATTGCTAAAATTTGTGAGAAAATAAATAATCATTAGTATTAATACAACAGACTTTTATTTGCATATTTTGTTATGTATCTTTGCTCTTGTCTTTTATCTTCCAAAGTTCTGTATAGAAATTAAAATTATTAGAAGCTTTGTTACTTTTCTCGAATGAAACAAGATAGTTGCACTGCCAGCATCCAGGCTTTACATATACACAGTTTGTATTTATAATCTTTATTACAACAAATTGCTGATACAGAAACTGAATCATATAACGCAGGTTGATTGTCTAAATAGTTAAATAAAAGTGTTCTCAGGTTTGCACAATATTTCTTCTGTATTTGTGTTAAAATTGTATCATCATTACTTAAAATGTTAGTACATTTTAGTACAGTATGGATTTTAAATGGGCCAATAATCAGAAGTACAGAATCCTATGTTGACACAGAGAAGTGACTACGCAATGCATAGAAAAAGATTTAATAGTCAGACTACAGATAAAATCAATTTTTCATGAGAAGTTAACATTTACAGTGAGTTTTCTGTTGTTGTAGCTGTTATTTTCAAATGTGTATGTCTTTTAAATAATTTCCTCTTACTTGATATTCTATTGTGTGTGCACTGTTGGCTGATTTAATGACTCATGAAACTCCTCAAAATGAAAAAAGGGATAATAAAATAAAAACCAACTTCAGTAAATCATTAAAGCATGGCCCATTTGTGTTTATGGTTAATGTATCCTGTAAGAAAATCGTATCAATATAAATATGCAAAGGTTATAAGGCTTCTTTTCTGGAATAGAAGTTTCCATAGTTTTAAATCCTCACAGTGAAAATCTATAAAGCTTTACTTTGTGCTCTGTTTATATATTTTTATATATACTTCAATTGAGCTACGCCATACACTATACTTGTGCTCTGAAAAAAATCCACAGAAAAATATATAGTCTGGAAGATTTGCTTTAATTCTCAGTAGTGTAGTATTTAAAAAAACACAGGCTAAAAGACCAGTCTGGAATTTAAGCTTAGACATTCTATTTATCACTAAAATCAGAGTGCATGGGTGTGCATTTTCACTTCTGTCGAAAGAGTCTGGGGAGGTGCGGGTGGTTTTGCTGTGGGCAGGGCAAGGCAGGGGAAGTGGCAGAGCCACAGCCGGGCGGCCGCCAGCACAGCCTGGGGCTGTGGGGACTGGGAGGGACATCCAGCCTTGGGTGTTGGAAGGGGCTTCCATGGACCAAAACAGGGAAATATGGGGCTTTCTGCCCCATCTCATTAAATTTGTGCACACATACGTAATTTAAAATTATTTCTCTGTCTCATAAATAAGTAAACTTATTTACAGCTTGCTTAGTATACTTTCCACATGCTTTCTGAACCTCCAGTTAAGGAGGCGTTTAGACTAGAAGTCTAACATATGCAATATAGATTTTACCAAGTAAAAATTTTTTAATATTCCTCTTAATTGGCAGAGATTATTTTTATGTAAGAGCAACAGCATGGAGAATAAAGTGGATCTGAGCTTTATCGAAATATTGAGTTTCTGAAATATGCATGAATTTTTTGCTGGAAAGAACAATTAGAGGTTTTTTGTTTGTTTGTTTGTTTTGTTTTCCGTTTAAATAAGGATTTGGTTTTTTAATGTGGGCAGAAAATAAATTGTATTTCAAGTGGAAAGAAATACAATAAAGTCTCTTGGTCTGTATTATGCAAGAGGTCAAATTCTATTATACAATGTTTTACTGTCTGGATTTATAATAGAAATACCTCTAGCCTATAAAATCAGCTTTATTAGTCCATTGTTTGATCTCTTATGTCAGGGAGGATAAGGCTGGGTTTTATTCCATGTAAAGTTTTTAAAAGGAAATTTGCATTTTGAAAATGTTGAATTTTACTTCTGGAAGTTGTGCTGTTTGATGTCGTCCTTGCATCTTAGCAACAGAAATGTCATACTTTGCACCATCTGAAATACAAAGGTTGCCCCCTACACTCATGGGGCTTCCTGTGGGCCGATGATTTGATTATCATGGGAGACTGCAGCAGAAGGTTACAAGGGGAGAGATGATAGCTGCCATGGGAAGGCAACTACTGCAGATGGCTTTAGATATCAAAGCAGATAGCTTGAGCTGATCTCTCAATTCATCTGGGAGAAAGCATACAGGAGGGATAATGTGTTCTCATGTTTGCTAAGCAGATGGCCTTTTGCATTTTGTGCTAATTATGGCTTTTCTTCTAGATGGGTGCTTTCCTACCTGGGTGTGCTGAGCTAGAGTAATCAAGCCTAGCGGCACATAATACACGGTCTGCTCAGGACTTTGATGTGACATGGTGTGAACTCTTGGCCATGCCTGGGTTGTTGCTTTGCTTTCTTTGATACTTCAATAGCCTTTACCAGTGCAGAATCGAAAAGCAAAATCCTCAGTTTACCCTGAAGGAATGGATACAGGGCAGGTGTAGCCATGACCACCTTTGAAAGTTAGGTCATCACCATAGTCTGAGAAGGTGTTTCCTAATCTTTCCACAAACATCAATGTAACCACTGTAACCAATGTAACCAAATCTTGTTTATCAAGTTTTCTTCTGATTGCTAATTTCCTAGAGTTGCCATAGAATCTGAGAGGAGGTTGAAGATATAGTTTTGTGTAAGATACAACGTAGATCCTGATCCTTACAGGATCTTCATATTCTAAAATGTTAGACTGTTTATCTAATCATATTTCTGAATATTGTCTTGAGCTAGCAATTTTCTTTTCTGTCAGTGGACACTTATTTAAAGTAACTCAAGATCAATATCATCTATATAGAGGGTTATTTTGGTTCTGGCTTTTACAGTTGTGCCCTCTGCATTTGTTAGATATTGCAGGCAGTGAAACTTCCTTCATTTTCATACAGGAATATATCTATTTTTTTCACAACATTTTTTTCTTCTCAGCTTCAATAGTGGAAGAGTAAGGCAAAAGTGAAAATTACCTTGTTGAGCATGTAAAATCTGTACATACATGAACAGACCATCTTCCCTCAGCATAGGAACAGTTCTCAAACTCATCCACAGAAATATATCCTCTGGAGATATATATCAGTCAATTGTTTTAGTTATTTTGTGGGGAGCAGTTTTAGTTTTGTTTTATTTATTTCAAATGTGTGATGAGTATGCTATGCTTTCAGAAAATTGTTTGGGATCAATCAAAAAAGCAACATAGTCTCTTAAACATTTTGGTAACAGTGATCTGAGATTAAAAGGGTTTCTGAATCATATTTTGAGGTAATGAAAGATAAACTGGGAGTAAATTAAAATTATAGCAGCTGTTGTATATCTGAAACCAGAGGGAAAAGAAAATAACCCAATCACTGTATTTAGTGTTGATGTTCTTGTACACATTTTAATCTTTATCAGCAACTTTGTACCCATCTATACATTTTTGGGTTTGTAAATAAATCGGAGAAGCAAAACTTCTGGTTTTATGTTGTAACTTTTATATTTACTAGTTTATTTGGAAGGTAATAGTTCCTCTCATTCTCTGAACACACAAGATAGAAGGAGGCTATGAGTGTAAATGGGCTTGCCAACTTGCCTGTGTACAATTATTGTGTGTGTTTCAAGCTAAATGTTTTTCTGAATTTCCTGCCAAGCCAGCAAAACTTTAGTCTGCTGTTGCTATGGAATCTCTTCTTATGAGAAAGCAAAAACTCTGATGAAATATATAATTCTACCGTCTCTATCAAAGGTTAGTTTATTCAAACAAACAAACAACAACAGAACCCACGGTAAACTATTGGGGATGGTTAAAGGAACTAATTCCCTTCAGGGGTGGTATGCCTAATAAAGTATTAAAAAATGGGAGAGGGATCAGTCATTCTATTTTTCCACTGAATAAAATGAAGAAGTAATAGGGTTGAGCTGCCACTGAAATGTTAGATTTAATATTAAGAATGTCTTCATAACAATGACGACACTTCAGCAGTAGACCATGTTGCCAAGGCAGGTTGCATTGACAAAATCATCACTGGCTGAATACAATGGAAGTGAATTCTGAGAGTAGATTGCTGGGGGGAAGCCCCTTCCTACACAAATATTTTTGTCATTGGTACTATAATACATGTGAAGAGTCTTTCAATGCTGTAAGATGCACCACTAAGGAGCTTTGTAATCCTGATAAAGCTTCATCTGCAACTGAATTCCTCCTTCTTCGCTTAAAGTGTGTGAAATGGATGTTAAGATTTTAAAGTCCTGTAGGTCCAGCTTCAGTTCATTGGAAAGCAAAATACTTTCCGAAGATTAATGCAGTGTACTCAGCAATTCACAGAAAAGCCTGTTTACTATGAAAGTACTAGTTTGTGTGGAGTTAGATGAGCTACACGAAAATTTCCTCCCTGAGCTCCTCGATTACTCAAGGCAGTAGAGACTTTCAGAGATAGTAAAATATTGCCATGCATTCCTGAATTATTGCTGTACATAAACTGAAATTTCCTGTGGAAGCTGCTGAGTCACAGCTGTGACTTTTTCACTTGTTTGCTAATCTCTTCAGAGTTCCTTGTGACAGAAAAATTTTCTGAGTCTGTTTACAGACTCATGATTTAGGAGATTTAATACTTTTTGAACAATTGTTTCGTACTTCAGAAAGATCTTTAAATGGAGGACAGCAACTCAGGCTTTCCCTACATTCTATAAGCTATACAAATATTTATTTATTTATTTATTATATACTATAGTCTGAAATCTGGTAAAAGACATTTGAGAGTCTAATAGTCTAATATGCTTTATTAGTCTTAAGGACTAAATTTTTGTGGTGGGAGTTGAACACACAAAATCTGATGTGCGAGTCCTTCAATACTCACGAGAGGCAGACAGTCATCCCTACAAGGTCTTCATGACATCTGTTACACGTGTATTAGGATGTTAAGATGATAGGAACTCCAGAAGAAAATCAGCTGATTACATTTAGTTAGTTGCTTACCTTTTATATTCCTGAAGCTGAAGGGCACAAATGCTGCTCTGAGTTTAGGGCTTTTCGCTACAGCTTTAGAATTCTGTGTCAATGTAGTGTTTCATGAGGTTATAAATGCTATTTAATGGCACATGGGCAGAATGTCTATCTTTCTTATTTGCATCTGTTAAGAACAGCATTATTTAGCTTCATATATATTTAAAAAAAACTAAACTGGAACAATATAATATTTTTGTTAAATATTAACAGTTAAACTGATTTCCAGCAATAGCAATAGGGGCAATCTAATTTTTCTTTGTCTGGATCATGTGTATGCTGAATATATGACATAAATATATATATATATATATATATATATATATATATATGACATAAAAAAAAGTGGTTTTCGTTTATTAATCCAGACCTGCTAGCATACCTATGAAATTGGACATAAATAGGAAAGATTTTTGTTTTACTCTGTTGACGCAGTTATATATATTGTGACTTTAGTGGTGAGATGTGTTATGGGAAGGATGAGATTAAAAGCTTGCTTGGTTTTCGGTTGGGTTTTCTCATTTGAAATCTAAAAAGAAATTTTCTAAAATCTTTAAATTATTTTTAATGCCTTTGATAACGCTTCACCTAAAAATCTTCTATACATACCCTCCATTTTCAGAGTAAGTGCAGATTTACCACTGTAATACTGTCGGGTCTTAGAGGACAAAATGCTGTCCTCATGCAGTTCTACAGGCCCATGGAGCATTGTTAAAACAAGCAAATGTTAAGTGTTAATCTTTGTTGGTCTGTGAACTTAATCATGCATAACCAGGAAAAGTTCATTTTTTTAATTAAATCACCCCCCATTCATTACTCATGTTATCCTCAAAGGAATATCAGTGAAAAGGGTCAAAGTCCGATGGGCCTCTTGCTGTTCATTTAAATTAACACATCTTCTGATCATAGGTGTACATGTTGTGCTAAATGTGAAGATTTCTACATATTACAAATGGGAGTTCTTTCTGAATGACAGAATGAGATCAGGATTTCTGGGAAAACTTTGTCTGCAGCCTGTGTTTGTGAGTAACATGCCCATTATTTTATAGTAGCTGACATGTAAGAAAATTCTGGAACAATAAAATACCTGTTGCAAATTGCTTTTAAAAATTATACAGGCTACTTTAATAGTATCTGAAGAAAAATATATCTTCTTTCACTAGACTGTTTATGACAGGACAAAATAACTGTTTGAAAACAATCTTGGAGAGAGAACTTTAACTCATTATTCATATACCTGTAATATTAATAAAATCACTATTTGAGAAGCTACCATTTTTTCTTCATTCATGTAGCATTTACTTATCCCAGGGCCTAGCTGAGCTGCACATCAACAAGGATTATTTACTTGCATAAGTTCTTCTGAGAAAGTATTATTTGGTTTCAAGTCTCCTATTTCCATTTTTGAAAGGCTTTTTTCCATGGCTTGTAACTTCCTAATATGTGCAGGCCACACTTTTTAGGTTCAGATGATTTTTTATGGCCTCTTTGTTGAAGCTGAGAAAATAATATGACAAATCACTACCACATTGTAGTTTTGGTACCATAAACGGAACCTCATCAGTAGATTGTTTTCAGAGAATAGAGGCAAGCATACACAATGGTGTTGACCTGCAGATCTACAAAAAACTGTATTGTCATATTATATTATTTCATAGTGCATTGACACCATCGACTAGCTTAATGACTACAGTATGTTAAGGTTTTTTGCTAAAATCACTGCAGCTTCTCAGTCACCAGGCTAAAAACGGTGAAATCAAATACCTACTTCTTTTGCGTCTTTAAAGATGCTTTAGAACAAGGAATAGGAGTGACATGTCTGCATTCTCATCTCTCTTCAGTCTTACTGTACCTATTTTGAATGCATGTAATGAAAACAAAGGGACAACTACATTACCTTTAATTTCCATGCAACAATGGTTTTGCACTGGTTATCTACAGTGTTTGATACTTTGCTAGCATTGCAAACTTTCCTTCCTATTGCTGTTTTCCATTTGTTCAAATTTGGCTGTATAAAGCCAGGGGGTCTGAGATGCCCAGCTGAAATGGGTAGGTGTCATGCAGTGGCAGCTCAGGCAAGTCATCATGGAATCACCCCAGACCTCACAAGCCGTTTTTGCTGCAGGACCATGGATGATGGTATGCCCAACACTGCAGGACACCTGGCAGGCCCACCCAAGCTTCATTTATGCACAGTCAGGTGCAGCTTGGGATCTGTATCAAACCAAATTGCCTTTGTGGCCATGTTTGCCTTTCTACTGGCAAAACAGTGTTTATTGAATGTAGCAGAAAAGATAGCTGAATGCTGCTTGATCAAGCTCATTCTGCCTCTCTAAATTATTACAAACTTACAGTAATTTCCCACCTGAATAATTTAGAACTCCCTTTTCTGAGGGTGCGGTCTCCTGAAAAATGAGTCTCTACTTCCAGTCCTATTCTATCTAGCAAGGATTTTGTTTCCATTGTGCACAACATGGCTACATAAAGACACCTGGACCTCTCCCATATTTATATTGTAACCAATTAATATATAGCTAGAGTTGACATCCACACTATTCCATAGAACTATTTGAGATTATCTAACATGTTCATGCAAGGCACTATCCAAAATAGAATTTGCTGCTTACTATATGTTCATAAATCATCAACAAACTTATATAAAGGGTCATCATGTTCCATTTTAGTGATGGAATGCAACTTTGTCCAGCCAAAAATCATGCTAGAACTAGATGGAAAACCAAACAAATTTCTTCGTGACTTCCTTCCAGTTAATTTCATTTTTTTGCAGTCTCAATTATGCCTGTAGCCTGAGGCGGTCAAGAGATAAAAACCAACAACTACAGAGAAGCTTCCAGTTAATAAATTTCATACTATCACAGGGGACAAGTTAGTAATGCTTTCTGACCTGAATGAAAACAGAAACCGTCATTTAAATAATATGTCGCTGACCTAATTTAAAAAGCCCTCCTGTCAGGTACACAGTATGGAAGCATCTGTTACTTGCCCTGGTAGCTCACTTATACTTCTTTTCTTAAAAGTTGTAATCTTGCCAAATATTTACTTTTGTGTTTTACTTGCTAATTAACTGTCATTGCTATGAATAGTGTATTTAGTATGAAGAGAATTACGTATTCTGTTCTTTATTAGTGTGCTTTAAAGCCACACCAAAAATATACTGATACTTGGATGCTGCTTTGTAGTCTTTCAGAAGTGTAAGTTTGCAGTTTGATTGACTAGTTTCCACCACCAAAGAGAAGCAGCTGCATCTCTGAATAAAATTGTGCTAATGAAGCTTTCAAAGTGGTGATCAAAAGCAGACTTTGCTCTTTCAATTGTACACTTCTCTGAAAATAACTAATTGTGCTGTTTCAGCAAAATGTGCGTATCAAAGCAGCTGAATCACACACTTCAGTGGGAACTTTAGAGCATGTTTAACGCATTATGATGCGTCACATTTGGTCTGTCAGTTGCAGAAGAGTAGAAAGTGAATAACTATTTTTAACACTGATTCATGTAGTCAATCAAGATTCTGAATATGAAGAATATTCTATTTTTGTTCATAGACAACTATATTTACATCTGCGGAGATACATGTCTAGATCACTGTGTGTCAACTTATGAAAGTTTTTTTTTTGTAAAATGTATAAACCCTGTAACTTCAAAGAATTTCAGTCTGCTGGACAGACAAACCAACGTCGTATCCTCGTTGTTTTCGCACAATGCCATGGACTGCCATTAGCTTTCTGTCAGTTGTGCTGGAATAGTCTGCTAGATTTGAATTTTTATCATATTTTGTCATCTGAGGACAAAGCCATGTGCCTTCAGAAATTTCTCTCTGTATTTTCAGGCAAAGGTCAATTGTTCCCAGATCATTTAAACCTCCTTATATTGCTGTACTAACTTCAGAAGGCAAATTTTGCTGCCCGAAGTGAGTTCTGTACAGCAGTTTTTAGACTGCTCTAGCACCAAAGCCATCTACCTCACACTAGTTCCACCACTTTCTGAAATATGCTTCAGTCCCTTCTGCACTTTAGGAAAACTCACACACAGCAGGAGCATTTTTTGTCATGCTAAAAACTGTCAACAAAGTAAAAAAGAAATCCAAATCAAAACCATAGATATAATAAGATCAACTAGCTGAAGATATTAAAAAAAACCCCACAACAAACTACACATGGGGTGAAGAGCTGAACTGATTTACTGATAATGGCATTTTATATAATTTTTGAACTTCTTTTTGTAGTTTAAATTATTCCAATGCACTTTTCCGGACATGCAGCAAATAACCTATGGCAGAGTCATACTGCTCTCCTGACAAAAGATCTTTGTCTTGTCTGTTGAGCAGTTGCTAATTGCTTTGTAGTTATTGGTTTTACCCATTTAACCAAACTGTTTCTCAGGGTAACCGCTGAATCCAATAACTTTGTTATGAATTTCAGGTTTAATTGCTGTGGCACATATAGCAACCTTATCGGCCAGCTTTCTGGATGGTATATCTACATAATAATGTTATGGGACTACTTTGAATGGTATTGAACTAGGTATGTCCTCTGTGTGACAACGTATTTCTTTTAACTCAATACACTAGGTATCATAGCATTGTCTGCCTACTATGTCTTTATTCTTGATATTCAAACCTCAATAGTAATTACAAATCTATTGTACAGTGTCCTTTTTTGTCCACTTTTACACTCAACTTTGAAAGTACCAGGTTCAGTGAAGATATCTTAGAATCACAGAATCATAGAATCATTTAGGATGGAAAAGACCTTTAAGATAATAAAGTCCAACCACTAACCTAGCACTACCAAGTGCACCTCTAACCCATGTCCCTAAGAACCTAGTCTATGCACCTGTTAAATATCTACAAGGATGGTGACTCAACCACTTCATTGGGCAGCCTGTTACAGTGCCTGACAACCCTTTCAGTGAAGAAATTTTTCCCAATATCCAATCTAAACCTCCCTTGGCACAACTTGAGGTCATTTCTTCTTGTTCTATTGCTTGTTACTTGGGAGAAGAGAGCAATGCCTACCTTGCTATAACCTCCTTTCAGGTAGTTGTAGAGAGCAAGAAAGTCTCCCTTCAACCTCCTTATCTCCAGGCTAAACAGCCCCAGTATTCAAGGTGCAGCCTCACACGTGTTGAGCACAGGGGGACAATCATTGCCTTAGTCCTGCTGGCCACACCATTTCTGATACAGGCCAAGATGTTATTTGCCTTTTTGGTCACTTGGGCACACTGCTGGGTTGTTCAGCTGGCTGTTGACCAACACCCTCAGGTCCTTTTTTCCTGGGCAGTTTTCCAGCCACTCTTCCCTGAGCCTCTACCATTGCATGGGGTGGTTGTGACCCAAGTGAGGGACCCGGCACTTGGGCTTGTTGAACCTCATACCTTGGTACATCAATCCAGCCAGTCCAAATCCCTCTGTAGAGCCTTCCTAACTCAAGCAGATGAACACTCCCACCCAAGATGATGTCTTCCACTTACTGAGGTGCACTTGATCCCCTCATCCAGATCATTCATAAAGATATTAAAGAGAAATGGCCTCAGTAGTGAGCCCTGAGGAACATCGCTTGTGGTCAGCCACCGAATAGATTTGACTGCATTCACCACATGCAGTGAAGCCATGAGAAGCCAGTTTCTTCAGGAAAATGCTGTAGGAAATGGTGTCAAAGGCTTTACTAATGTCTAGGTAGACAACATCCACAACCTCTCCCTCCTCTACTAGAATAAGTGGCTCACCTTGTCATAAAAGGAGATCAGGTTGGTCAAGCAGGACCTGCCTTATATAAACCCGGGCTGACTGGGCCTGGTGTCCTGGTTGTCCTGTTTGTGCCGCATGATGGCAGTCAAGATGATATGCTCCATAACCTTCACTGACATTGAGATCAGACTGACAGACCTGTAGTTCCCCAGATCCTCCTTCCAGCCCTTCTTGTAAATGGACATTAGATTTGTGAACATTCAGTCAACTGGGACCTCCTTGTTTAGCTAGGACTGCTGATAAATGATGGAAAGTGGCTTGGCAAGCACTTCCATCAGCTCCTTCAGTACCCCGGTGTAGATCACATACATCTCCATAGTCTTGTGTGTGTCTAAGTGGTGTAGCAGGTCACTAGCCATTTCCCCTTGGATTATGTGGTCTTCATTCTGCTCCCTGTCCCAGTTTTCTAGTTCAGGGGGCTGTGTACCCAAAGAACATCTTGGGATGCTTCACAAAAGATAACTTATTCTAAATGGTTCAAAATGGTTGTAAATGTTAGCTCTTGAGAAAACAACATGCCAAAAGATATTTTCAGGTTTTGTATCACTGGAGGACATCTCAAATAGTATATAGTTATCTTCTGACCTTCATAAATGCTTATCAGGCCAGTAATACGAATCATTACTGCAGCAAGGCACTAATTTTGTATTTATTATAATGTTGTAAATGGCCTGCAGAGAAAAGATTAATTTTCTCTTTCATTCTGCATTCCTTCTGTTTCTTTATACTATATGTCTTTTTTAACCAACTTAGTTCCAGTTCAGTGAAATTACATGATTAAATCCTTGTTGCACAAAAGTAATTTTCTTCCTGAACTTCCATGAATTATTTTATTCACAAAGATATTACCATGAAGACAGACAAGAGAAAGGTCAGACTAAGACAAAACTTCACATTCTTTTAGTATCTGCTAGATTTGCTCCATCTATAGCATATTCAAAACCACCATCTTTATTTTCCATTCCTTATCAAACCAGAAATTAAGTGGAAACCTTGCTTCCATTAGCAATGTTATAAATGCTTAGCCAACCCTGCTTTCCATTCTCTGTTCTTCAGTATTGAACAATATGTTCTAATAATTTATACTGCAGTCATATAAAAGTATTTTTAGATGCAGTATGTATTTCCAGATTATCCTCATCTTTTTTTAATCAATAAAGTTAGAACCTAAAGGTTACCACCATGTCCAGACTCCTGAAGTAAATTATTACTATCCATAGGGGAAGGAATAAATAATGAGAAGTGCTAATTAAAAATAAAATTACAATGAAAGCTCTTACATTTGTTCTACACCTTGTGCAGTTTCCACAGAAAAGATGTCCAGTTAAATCAACTTTGTCATTCTCTAATTTTTAAATAATATCCCCTTATTTCCAGTAATTTTAAAAAATCTGAATATTGAGACATTTAACTCTTTTAAGCATATAAGCATACAAACATAAACTGAAGCAATGTAGACTTAAAATTGAATGTAAAAAATTAATTTAATTTGAGTTATATGCTTAGTATGTCTAATTCTACTAATGTAAGTTAATTTATGATTAAAGTAGAATCAGAAAAAAAGATCAAGGTTACTCTACAAGTCAGAATTCAGCCCACAGTTGTGTATCTGTGTAGTTATGTAACTATATATATTCATGTATCAGTTTCAAATAAATATACACATAAATATTTAATCTCAGTTTATTTTTTATTTTGAAGCTGTCTATTGAAATGATGCATTGCTATAAAGCATAACTTGTCCTTTAGAGCCACTGTAATGCATTGAAGGTATTTCAAAGGTTTTCATGGTTTGTAACCCTTACAAGATTTTTCTGGATTATGTCATTATTTCACTGACTCTTTGCACTCCCTTCATTGCCAATATAATCTTTTTTAACCAAGGTTATAAAAAATGGACAAATTAGATTCCCTATTTTGGGAGCTGTTGTTTAAGATATTCTGTAAAAAATGGTTTGCTAACAACTATTAATATATTTGCAATCAAAATGCTCACACAACAGTTAATCTTAGGAACCTTTGCAGAGATGTATTAGCCATGTGTGGAATGAGGTGAATGGTTTCCCCAGGTTTCCTAGAGGGCAAGCAGCAGTATGAGGTACATATTCTGTCCCATTGCACTACTTTTTTGTGTTTGTTGTTGTTTTGTTTCGGTTTGTTGTGGTTTTTTGTTTTGTTTTGTTTTGTTTTGTGAGCACATATATATTCTTATATCAAAAGGCAGTCCTTCAACAGAAACACTGAGATTTTTGAGGATAATGTGGGAATCCCTTCTGCTGCTGTCCAAACCGAAAATTGTGCAAGACTTATGAGCACAATGGGTTATTTTCTCAAATACTCTTTGGGAGTTGCTTATTTAATCTATTTTTACATCTTAAAATTTAATTCCAATTATGCTTTATGAGTTTTTCAGAGGATGGCTTAACCTGGTTAGAGTGAGCTGGGTCTTGTGAATTATGTGCGAACTAAGGAAATTTTCAAAAATCCGATAAAAAATAATCTTAGATAACGAAGTATGACGTTCATTTGCATTTATAAGCATTTCCTTGACATAAGAAAGTAAAAGAACAAAAAGTGCATTCAGTGAGGTGGCTGTTTTCCATCATTATAATTTCTCCATTTGTGCAACTAAGAATGTTCCCAAAAATCTCTTGTCAAAAAACAACTTCAGAGTCTTACTGTTGACTGAAGGAAACTTTTTGACCCTACCTATGTGTTAAGGAAAAAAAACAGAAAAAAAAAGCTGTTTATGTAATTTCTTTAGAATCTCTTTATTTTTCTTTTTTTTTTCCCCAGAAAAGATGAACTTATTTTTTTTTCACCTAAATATGCTTTAAAATTTCTTTTCCTTTTTTTTTTTTTTTTCCAAACTACACTGTTAATCTACAGTTTATTTGCTAAAATGGTGTTTTGAAAAGTAGGTTACGTAAGAATCTTGGTGAGAAAATGTTAAGTTTCTGCTGTTGCTCATAGGAAAAAATTATTAATACGCAGATGAAGTCACTCAGGAAGTCTGATGAGAATTACATTTTATATGTCACGACTGCAATAATATGTTTGCTTTATTTCTTACAGAGGGATCAAAAAATGTAATTACAAAGTCTTTTAGAGCCAATAATTCAATTCAGAAATAAAAGGTGTTTTAAAATAAATGGTATGTAACAGTTTCTGGGAAGACAGCTGTTGGAGTTCCTAGAAAAGAAATAGAAAAATTACATTGTACATCAGAAAGATTTTTCTTTTCAAGGTCTCCAACTCAAGGTCCTATTAGATTTTTCCCATTCTTCCTGCCACTGAGTCACAGGTGCCTTTTCCCTGCTTTCAAACTAATCTTGAAATGATTCCTTAAGAAGTCATCCCATCTCAGAGAATTAATAGCATGCTCTTCTCACATTTACAACATGTTTGCTGTAAATGACCTTTGTGGTATCTGCTTTTGTGTCTGTCTTCCTGTAAAGATGGCACCCTTAGTTCAAATGACCCACATAACAAAATCCATATGGGAAAGACACAAAAAAAAGGGTGGGGGGAGAAAACATCAGATCCTTGCATGTAAGTGGTTTTGCTTGTTCCATAGTCAGAATGAGAATGGAATATTGTGTCCAGTTCTGGGCCCCTCAGTTCCAGAAGGACAGGGAACTGCTGGAGAGAGTCCAGCACAGAGCAACAAAGATGATTAAGGGAGTGGAGCATCTCCCTTATGAGGAAAGGCTGAGGGAGCTGTGGCTCTTTAGCTTGGAGAAGAGGAGACTAAGGGGTGACCTCATTAATGTTTGCAGATATATAAGGGGTGAGTGTCGTGAGGATAGAGCCAGGCTCTTCTCGGTGACAACCAGTGATAGAACAAGGGGTAATGGGTACGAACTGGAACACAAAAGGTTCCACATAAATTTGAGAAGAAACTTCTTCTAAGTTAGGGTAACAGAACACTGGAACTGGCTGCCCAGGGGGGTTGTGGAGTCTCCTACTCTGGAGACATTCAAGACCTGCCTGGACACCTTCCCGTGTAGCCTCACCTAGGCATTCCTGCTCCAGCAGGGGGATTGGACTAGATGATCTTTCGAGGTCCCTTCCAATCCCAAACATTCTGTGATTCTGTGGTAGCTGGAGAGCGAGTTACACACCAGTAGCACGGCACTTAGAGTGGTGCTGGGCACTGTTTCTTTTCCTCTCAGAAAAAGTGTATCAGTAGTTAATTCCAGGGTCCAGATTGACTTTCATGTTTATTTATCATTTCAGATTTGAGACTCTGTAGAGGTTTCTTTAATTTCCAAACCTTGTGACTGCAATTAGAGGAAAGCACCCCATTATCCTCATTATTCCTGGGTTGTAGGAATTCTAATGATCAAACACAGAAATCTCACCATATGCCACATAGTACTAATTATATTCTTATTGCATATTCTTTTATTCTTTTTATCTTCAGCCGTTGTACATTGCTAAGAAGTTTTTACTGATTTTCAACTTTTGTTTATTTTTTCTTTTTTAATGAATGACTTTGTTAATGTAAATCTTGGATATCATATGTTAAAAACATGCTGAAACAGAGTAACACATAGGTCATTGGAAAAAAATATAAACTTGCTAGAAAATTAATACCAGTGAAGAGACTGGATGTATTTCTTAAAGGAATGTATATTTGCGTCTGTAACTACTGAAGTGAACATGAAAGTCTCACTGTAGCTAATCAAAAGACAGATGGAGAAGCCAGGCTTTCCAGTGAAACTTTGGCTTAGTTCACTTCTTACCTCACTTGTTCCTTCACTCCTTAGCCTAAAGAGACCTACTCTGCCAGCTGCTTCGTGAAAGCTGGCTTCAGTCACCCAGCTGTGCTTAATTTCAGGAGTCTCAGGTGCAGTGGTACTCTGCCTGCAAAAGCTAGATTGGTAAGGATATGCCCCTGGGGAAAGCAGACCAAAAGGTGACTCTTTTTTTTTCTTCTCCTTTTCAAGCTCTAATGAGGTGGTAATTGGAAGAATCCAATAGTTAAAATCTTCTTTAGTTGAAGTAAAAAAGAAATAGAGGTGGTGTTTGTTTGTTTGTTTTTTAACAGTTATTTACGTTTTTCTGACAAGTGATTTTAAAAGTATATTTCAATACGACTTCTGCTAGTTACTATTTTCTAACCTGCTTCCCTTTTCCTGATACAGAGAAGGGCCCAATAACTAAACACAGACTCTCCCTTTCCACTTGTGTATCCAGGGTCCATGCCAGGAGGGTATAACATCTCATGTGCAGCTACCATATGTCACAGTGTAATCCTGATTCAATATGACAGTAAGATCCTATTTCCTTCTGTCATTTTATTCTGCCTGCTGATGTCACTTTGTATCCCCAGTCCACCTTTTCTTTGCAGCAGTTTCATGAGCTGCATAGGTACATAGCACTGTATGATTACAACCTTGTAGCTGGAGGAAGGTGCATAACCTTTTGTGGGTAAAGGTCTTTTCTGCCCTTGACTGTGACAAGAGAACACAAGAATGAGTTCTGGAGACCATTGTCACTGAATTTCACAATTAGTTTTAATTTTTTGTTTTGTTTTGCTCTTAGGTATTGCTCTTCTCATAAAATCTACTGGCAGTTCAAACAGCATCTTTGACATCTTCAATTACTGCCAAATTTGTGCTTGTTTCTGGCTGAATAGCTTGTTAACAGGCATTTGATAGGAGGAGTGTTTTCTAACAAGGGCTTCATTATATTATGTGTTGCCAGAAAATTCCTGGTTACTGATTTTTTTTCTGTTATATGAAAAATAAGGTCAGCTTAAGTTCAAGCCTGTTGCATGACAGTACATCTTCATTTTTTCTTCTTTTTTTTTTCCTTTTCTTACATCAAAATTTACTTGACAAATTTCCATTTAATATTTGTATTTACACATGTTTTACGTTACATTATGAACTGAATGAAGAAAGTAGAGTATATGTCTTCAGAGCATGGAGGAAAAAACACTAGTGGATCAGTGACTGCTTAACTGAATTTGTGCCATGCTTATTTTGAATGTTTGGTTAGAAGTTAGGACACTAGTTTAGGAGTATGACATATCTGGCTTTTAATTATTGCCAAAAACTTCCTGTAGCACCTTGGGTAGGTGCATTAAAGTCTCTGAACCTCAGTGCCTACCTACAAAATGAGAATTTCCTACCTCATGCATGACATAAGTGAATATTTGGTTGTGAAGTTCTCTGATAATTCAGTAATATGTATCTGACTTGGTTTTAAATATGAACTATTCATCCATTTTCTGAGTCTGGTAGGCTAAAAGCATTGTAGTGATACCTCTGCACTGAAATCCAACATGGAATAAATACTGGTGACTACCTGGTGCTGTCACACTGTTTAGTCGTTTAAAACTGGGAGTTGTACAAACCATACAGGCAGCACTAAATTTGTTTACATACCGGAACTGCCACTTTTAGAAGACTTATCTCTACTTCCTCCTTTTCCATTTCTTAGGTTTCCTGTTCTCTCCCCTTCATCTTTATATCCCCCATGAACTTCTCTTTCACCGCATCTCACAGTATTTTTGACCACCTGAGGGTATTTCACTTCCCACCATTGCCTTCACAGTCATACCTGTCCCCAGCTGTTGGTGCTGTACATGCTGCCCAAACTGATATACTGCCTGCCCTTCAGCCTTGTAGACATATGTGGAGAGTTGCTGCTACCCTCCTGCCAACTCATGCTTTCACAGATGCCTCATGTCTTTCTTTTGATCTTCTTGAATGTCATGGAACGTGAACAAATATAGCCTTCTCCCTGCCCTGTGCTTGGAGAGTGGACCATGGGAGCCTCTCCTGTCTGCATGCAGCAACCATAAAAGAGCTATCAATACTAATATATACTATGATAATATTAATACTTTTAAGACTTGGGACTGATAGGAATTTTTTTTTTTCCTGTTTCTTCACCTGTTGTTATTCTCGTATTGTCACATCTAGGAGAGATCATTCCTCTAGGTTGAACCTAAGTGTTTAAAGCTCCACTAAACAAGGGAAAACATCATTATACTTTGGATGTCTGGATAAACTGAAAATTCTTTTAGTCTACTGTAAATGTACACGTTGTTTTGAGATTTACTGTGGGTTTTTTGAATCAGAGTTGTAGATATTTCGTATTTAGGAGAGAATTGTCCCCCTGTAAATACTTCTTTTCATGGGATACATGTGTGTTGTTTGGGTTTTTTTTCTTTACTTGGAAAAAAAAAATGTGAACAGGACTCGCTATAGCCCCTTGACTAGAATTATTCTCTTGTGTATGAACCTGCTCAAAATAGAAATATTCTCAACAACAACGACAACAACATCTTGTGTCTACTTGTCTTTGAAGACCAATGAATGATTTTCATTAACAAAGTATTATCAGAGGTGTTTGGGTTTCTCAAAATAGTAATTGGTCTTTATCCTTAATAAGTCTTGGATAACCTCTCCTCTCTTTTAAATGGATAATGTGCAAGAGAGAGACACTTCAGGCAGGAAATAATGAGCCAGCTCTGCCCCCGCTGTCCTTCCCTCTTTCAACAGCTTGCAGCTTATCTGTATGAAATTGCACTCTTTTTCTCATTCCTTTCCCAGTTCCTTCCAAATACCTACAGGAATGGTAATATCTCCCAGTAACTTCTTTTGTCTATGGCAGTAAGCAATTATGATATGTTAGCTGGTCAGCATTTCAGATCCTGACCATCAGCAGTGTTGTGTAGTAATATGTAAAGAGAGGTAATCCTTTCCTTCTTTGCCTGTATCTTGTCTGTATCCTAGGATGCAGAAGGTAATGCTGATCAAAGCAAATTTGGGGAGGATCTAACAGGAGTTTGGGAATTGGAAAATTAGTAATTAGAAGCAATCAACATCCTTGAGATTGGGGAACAAGTGGAAGACTGCATTGCCCATCAAGAACTCTGGAGGTCTCAAGTGAAGCCTGCTAACCAAAGAGAATTTCTCTGGTGTGCAATAAGAATAATGTTGTATCATGAGGTTCGCTTGATCTCACCTCTCTACTGTGTGCTTTGCACATTGCATTCAAGGATAACTACCAGAAAAGCTACTTCCATACCTTCTCTAAAATTTGACGTATCTAAAGTTTATTGCTTATATTTGAAATATGCATTGGACCAGCCCTGCTCACAGTGATACCCTGGTTATCAGTAGACACAGCCATGACACTAAGTTGTATTATCATGTCTGCTTTGTCATGTTTATGTTAGCAGGCTTTTGTAAAAAGGCCTCAACATGAGTAAATTTTTCAAGCAATTTCATTAAGCCAAACTGATAAAAGAAAGAAACATCCACAGATACCAAAAGGTGCATCCCAAAATCTAACACTGCTTTTGAGGTGTTTTCAAAATGAGGATGGGCCTTTTGAACAAAATAGCCAAAACAACTATCCTCCATATTTTCATTATAATTTAAAGGTTTATAATTCAATTCAGTCTTATTTAGATCCCATCACAGTTCAACACTTAAGAAGGCCCAAATTTAGCCAGCACGCAAGAGTATTAGAAGAATAGCAGCCTCATCTAGAATATAAACAGGAAGATGATGCAACCTCTACAGCTCCCAAACTTGGAGAGATATGATTGCTTCTGAACATGTGATCATTATTGTCCTCCAAGTTCTTATTGTGGAAAATAATGGAGAAATATCTAGCTATCGAAGACCCATGATATTGATGCTGTTTCAACCAAAACTTATGGGAATCTTTGACAGATGTGAAACCATCTAAACTTTTAGTCATCACATAAAGGGTATAAACTACAGACAATAGTTTCACTTCCAAAATTTCCATTGAAAAGGACTGAGAAAAATCTAAGGACTAAATATATCACCCACGCTATTTTACCACAACTCTCTACATGCCTCAATAGTAAAAGGAAGTTATAAGCTCAGAGCCCTGAAATGCCTTCTTCAGCTTGATAATGTAAAGGTAAGATCTTGTTACCTTGAATAGTGCTTTGTCAATACTTTACTATTAGTTTTTATGGTTACTATTTCATTTTTTAAATGAAAATACTTTTTAAAAAGTATTTTTATCCTTTAAAGTGCTATTAAGCTATAAAATGCTACTATACTGTAAAATAACTTTAAAAGGCTTTTGTTTGGTTTGTTGTTGCTGTTGTGTTTTTAAATTTTTTCTTAATTGTACTGATTTGTAGACCTGAATATGGCATTATTTTCAGCCTTTCTTGAATTTATGGTTACTCTGACCATAAAATGTAATTTATTATGGAACAGATGAACTATGTTTTCCTATGAAAACCAAAGAGTTTGGATTTAAAATATTTTTTGTCCAGTTACAATCATTAAGCTCAGGGCTGTGATTTGCTCCATAGAAAAATACTTTGATGTTTGCATAAATTTCATCAAGATACTCACATTTTTAAATTAATTTCAGTGACATTTATGCAGCTGAAATTATCGCTATACATGTGACTATTTTTAAATAACCGTATGGTTAACTTTGCAGTGTGGAAATTATTTTTATACATCTTGTACAGCTTGTGCAGTCTGAGATATGTTTGCTTTTTGTTTTGTTTCCTTTTTATTTTTTTTTTTTTTAAGGAAAGAAGATTTACTCAAGGCAGGCCAAAAAATATTTTGAAAACTACATTGTACAGACAAATGACCTTGGAAAGTATAATACTTGCTGCACTATAACCCATTGTAGCAATGATGTACGTCTTGCGCAGTATTTTAGTGTTTTACTGTAAATACAGTAAAAGTGAAATTATTTGAGCAAACCAGCATCTATTCCATTAGTATCTCTCTACGACATAAAATGTTGATTGTGTTCTTGTACAATAGTGTTTAACTACTGCTGTGTCACAACTATTCATGTTTAGTGCTAATGAATCAGTAAGAAATGTGAAGGACAGATGAGCCATTCATTCCACTATGTTTACTACCAAGAAACTGGGGGACTGAAACGGTGAAACACTGACAGTCTTTAAGCTAATTTCTGAAAGCTCTGAATTGTGCGTATAACATTGCACATTTTCTTCTGTTTTGGCTTTTGTCTTTACTTCATACAAGAACATCAGTTAGTCTGCAATTATCTTTTAACACCTTATACTTTTTTGATATTTTTGTCTATGGAATGCGTATGCAAATGGTGTTCTAATTTGAACATTAACATTTTCCTAATTAGCTTATTCCTATAAAACATCAAGCTAGTGGATTAAGGGTAAAACTTTCTCCCCTAAACACATTTTTCTCATTTTGAACCTGTGAGTTAGACAAACATGTTCATTATTACCGTGGCTATATATGGGCATATAACTAACTTTTCAGGTAGATCCATCAAATATAAGTGTTTGAAGGCATTGTGAGCTTCCACTGAGGACATGATATAGCAATGTCACTATCTTGTAGGAGGATTTAATGCTTGTTATTTACCAAAGCAATGTATAATTATCAAAAGATAAATTAGACTAGAACTTGAAAAATTACAGTTCATGTCAAAAACCTGTCAGATTTGTGTCTTGGAAAAATTCCACTTATTCATAGTGCAAAAATCCATCAGTAACATTTCTATTCTCTTTAATTATCCAGAAATCTTGGTTTGAAACATTTTGTATATGCTCCCTGAAATCCTACTTCCCTTTCATATGTTTCAAAACAAATCATTATTTAAGAGAGAGTCATCCTGCAGGTGCATTGAAAAATATTCCTTTTAGTACTTGTGGACAGCAGATGTTCAATAAGTATAAAACTTGAAGTGAGGAAATTAAATCCAAATAAGTTACTACATGCTGTTCTTCCTGATTAAGTCCTGTCTTTCATTTATGCCTTTCCTTTCCAATTCTGAGTAGACAAATACTTCAGATTGGGTTTTCCATGAGTTTCATATTATGTACGAATAATTTTATTTTCAAAGACTAAAGTATAAAATTGGCAAAACTATTCTTTTGCTATTTATTTTGTTCTGATCAGTTAAGGGTGTGCGCCTTTAAATTTTGTTTCCTGGGATCACAGTCCTGAGTAAGAGAAGCAGACATGTTCCAGATATTATTTAATGATAATCTTATTTTCATGCCACTTTAGACTTGCCTCTCCTGAGTCAAGATACTTCAAAACTTATAGTACTGAAACAAGCTTAAACATAGTGACTTAGGGTTCTGCCCATGAGAAACTGAGCTGAGAGAATTCTCAGAACTCTTATGTCCAGGCTATGTCTTATTTGAAATTAATTACTCCAACTGCAAAATATGAGATAAATTTAAAAAGTATAAATATCGCTAACTCCAAGAGATGAGTCCAAATTCCAGGTATTGAACAGGAGAAGTCAATCTACTTATAAATAAGGTGTGAGACTGTTTATCAATACTCATCAGATTAAAGGAGGGGAAAAACCAAAACCAACTGATAAGCAACTAAAACCTTTCATAAAGGACAGTTATTTATACAATCTGAATTTATGAAGGCTCTGATTATTCCACTTAAAACATATTGTTGTTTCTTTTCTTTTAATTAATATTTTACATTTATAGTTTATTACCAGATTTCTTTTGTTACGCGACTTCCCAAAATGCACACCTTCAAAGCAAAAAAAGATTTACACTTCTAAACAACTGCAAAATTTCTTCCTTTACATGAAGCAGCAGGAGAGATTAAATGGCTGAGCAGTATAGAACTTGCTGCTCTCACCACCCTACCAAGGCAGAAATTTGAACTTGCTGGAAACAGTCTGAGGTGACATGAACACCTTGTATTGTTGATGTGGGATTTTCTTTTTGTTTTATAACCGTGTTCATGAGAGTATCACATAATGATCTGATATTATGTACATGCTCTATAATTAGTTGTATCTGATGGTATCCATATCATTCTAATCCCAATGCCAGTCTAAGGAAATAATGAATCATGTTTTTAATAAATCATCAAGTTATATGTGTGTTAAAAACACTTTTAAATGAGAACTCTAAAAAAAAAAAAAAAAGCACTATTGCTATAGCTCCAGGGAGAATACTTGATTAGGAAAACAGAATAAAAATGCTGCATCCAAAGACAATGTACACAGTCTTTTTATTTTGGTAAAAATGTAATTACTTGAATTTCAGAATTATCGTATTGCCTGTTTCTTTTAGAAACAATGGTACATACCCTGACAAAAGTATTTGGTACTAAACTGCATATAAATGGTGTCTGATGCTATGAAACTACTGCCTACTTAAATCTGGCTCTAAGTGTGAATAAAATATTCTTGATCTTGATCTTAGTCTTGATTTCCCTGTTATTTTTTTGAAAACATTTTTACACAATTTGAGCTCTAAACAAAATAATTTTGTTTGATCTTAGCTACTGTTCTTGAAATTGTCTTTCAACATAAGAAGGCAGAAGAAAGACTGTTTTCATGTTTTCACTTTTATTATAGTTTCACATGACTGGGTCTCTCAATTATTCTTTACCTCCTTAGTTTTGCTTAGTCTCTTTTTCATGCAGGAATGTATTGTAACACCTTTTTCATTTTTTTGCAGGCTGCCACATTATCAATGTGTGAAAGTAATCTACACCTTTTCTGTTAGATCTTAGATTTTTCATGTTAGACATCTTATAAATAGATATTATACAGCTAAAATATAGGAATATTTGGTAATACTGAGTTCTGGTAGAAATGAATGTATGCTGAAGGAAGGCTATTGTGTTTCAGCATAAACACTTTCTTTTGTGAGAAATATGTTTTTCCAGGTTATGAAATTGTAATAGAAAATCCACATATTGTATACAAGATAGGACAAAGAACAATACTGTCTGGTGAACACTCATGTCTGATAAACACTTGGAGAATCATGCTGAAAACTCTAGGTTGGAAATCATCCAAGTGGTGATGCTTTCTTGTTGCTAGTTATTTTCATGCTGTTTTGGTGTGTTGCAGTGTAGGACAATATGGGAGAGGAATATTTTATTGTACTGAACAAATCCAAAATATATGCAAATGAATTGCGTCCTCTCACTCATTGTAGTATTGTGACAGTGTAATCTGTGTAGTGGGTACATGTATATATATATAACAGTATAATCTTTATTTCAAGGTGCAGAGCAATCTATCCTAGCAGACTGTGACTTTTCATTTAAGAAAATGGTTCAGTGCAGACGCTTCCAAGCTTCTCCGTCATGACTAGAAATGAAACAAAGAAACACTTGCAGTTTGAATGTGTAATGAATCAGTCAAGTTTTTGGAAGTAAAACCTGTACTAGGACTGCAATCTTATTTTACTAAATACAAAAATCAATTATCTTGTACATTTATTTTTCTTTTCCTTTTTGCTTGGTTTTGTGTAGCTTTCTCTTTTGGTCTCTTCTACTACCTTTATTTTGGTCAGACCTAAATAAAGGGCTCCATGATTAAAGCAGACAATCTTGATTTGGTTTAATTGATTAGGACAGATTTTTCATAAAGAATTAAGTGTTTTCTGTTCACTCTAATTTATTTCTTTTTAGTCTGCATCAAGACATTTCTTCACACACAAATTAAAAAGTTGAAAGGACCTAATAACTGAAGACATGTAATATGCCAGCTTCATTCATCAGCTTTCTTGTTGCATTGGCTTGCCAGTCCTTGCATTCAGTTGTTTTAAGTCCTGTTAAATGAACTACGGTATTTTTATGAAATGAAAGCAATAGGTTATAAACTAAATGTACCAAAGTATGACTTATCTTCGCTTAAGTGTTTAAGCTATTATCATCTTCAAAACCTTTTTTTTTATATTTTTATTTGTTGTTCCTGAAGCCTTTACTTTGTATCTTATTTCCTTGCCTCAGAGAAACTGAGAGGCAAGTGTTCTTCCCAGTTGCTACAGGGATTGATTTGCTATGAGTTCTGTAGGAACAGGGTAGTTTGTAAGTTTCTTGTAAAAACTGAACATCTGTCCTCTAGAGCTTATAATGTGCATGGTAATTTCAGCCTTTGGAAAACAGTAAAAAACAGTGGAGTTTTTCAGCAATTGGTCTGACAAAAAGGAACTTTCTCATTTAATTATATAGCTACAAAGATTTTATGGTTTATCTCTAGTTTAGAACATGCATTAATTTTTATTTGCCTTTTTCCACACCTTCTCATAACATGTAAGTTGTATTGTCAAATAGAAGATGGCAATATCAGTGCCTTGATCAGAATTTCTATTAGTTCATCCAAGCAAGTATAAAGCAATGTTCGTATTTGCTGCACCTCTGTGTATTCCATACCTGCAACTCAAGCTGAATGAGAAATTTCCTTGTTATTCTGCCATAGCCATCAGTCCATTACTCTCAGTCAAGGTATTATGATTTCTGTATTGTCCTTAATATTGATTAAGTCTCCTGAAAGGATTTGCTGCTTTTTAAAACTTCAACATGAAGCTTTGTTTCAAATTGCTCACTCTGTTCATTGTGAGATGCATGCCCTGATATGTCTGTTTCAGTGATACTATTTTAAAATAAATATTTTAAGATGAGACAGGTGAGAATGGTGAAGTACTAGTATGGAAAATATGAAGTCTTGAAGATTATTATAAGCAGAGTAAAACAACTGGTGTCTCTTATCACTGTCACATTTCAATAGCATATTATTCTTGCATATGACAGTTTATTTTCCATTCACCAGGAAATTCATTATGTTATTGAATAATAAAATCTAACTCTACATTTAGATAGAAAATATAAATTCCTCAGTTCTGACAACTAGAGATAGGCCTTTAAAATAAAGTTAATTAGGAAATTTTTAACACACATTTAAGTAATTTTAAAATAATTTACTAGTGTCTAAACAGTTCATAAAAAGCTATTTATTCACTTGAGTGCATAATGTCTCCTGTGGAAAGGTTTAGCATTTTTTTCCACTTTATATGGAGTGCAAATATATTCTATAGCATAACATTATATTTTTAAAAAAATGAAATTAAGAGAGAGTTTGATTTAAAATAATGTATCAGTAGTTTGAATTCTACTTAAATCAAGCATTTTAATGCAACATAGGTGTGAACAGTTCTTAAAAAATATTGCCTAGTAGAATATTTGCTTAATTGCTTATTCATGCATAAAAACTGGTTACTGAAAAAAAATGTATTTATATTGCTGTATATAATAGCAATGACTGCACTCCTCACAATTGTTTTTCAGCTATTAAATGTCCTTTAGGCATTCCTAAAATATTAAAAATATTTTCTAGGCATAAATCTAGATCTACAGTACACATTAAAGTAGTTGTCAATAGCAATTTCCCCAGCAAAATTTTTGAGAGGCAAAGCTTCCTTCAATTTAGACTAAAATTAGTCACACTGTCTCTCAGATGCAGAGTTTCTGTTATAGTTAGTGTCCAGTTATTAACATGACAGGGATTGTGACCCTGATATGCTTCAGCCTGTACCAGATGTTCCAGATACCATGCTTGGAACCCTTCTCATCCTCCCACTTTCTTTATGTCTGCTATGAATACTGGGCTGTACAGAATCTCCATCTGCTTGGTTTTATGAATGAAACTGATTGTAAATTAAAAGGTAAACCCACATAGCAGTTATTAGTAGAACTCTACTTGTAAATTAACAAAATCCATTGCTTAGATTAAGTGAAAAAACTAAAGTATGTGAAGGAATGGAGACGTATTTAAATTCTGCCCTGCAGTGATACCATCAGAGAGGAAAATGAAGAAATTTATTATTAAAATAAATTCAATTAATCTGGATAGTTTGTTTATGCACTAATCATAATTTTGTATTTATTTCATGTTACCATTACAGAGAGGAAGTAATGGAGCTGTCAGCCTCATATACTATATCTTACAATACCCTTTATGCTTGTATAACATATATGCATATTTATGTCATCAGGGAGTTTCAAACTTACATACTGTGCATTGTCATGTGAGTGGAAACAGAGAGTTATTACTTTTGTTCATAAATTCATGTGTTATCCAACTCATATGTTGAGTAGTTTTATAGAGGAGAGATTTTTTTTGTTTACTCTAAGTGTTGACAACATGCAGAATTTAGGGTATCTCAGATTCTTTTTAAAATAAACCAGTATTTCGTGTTTTCTGATTCTTCTGTGGGGAAAAAAAAAAAAAGAGTCACAGAATTTTGTTTGCTTTTTCATTTCACTGAATCTTGATACTATGCTTGTTTATTTTAATCTTCCCAGATAGCTTATACTGGTGTAACTTCTTTCTCGTCTAAAACGGAATAGCTTATACTCACTACAAAGAGAAGCTACAGCACTGTATCTGGACTCACCTTTCTTCATTGATGATTATCACATAAGCTAGCACATGGACAGTCATTGACCCAGCTATGGAGGTTGCATACTCATTATATCATTATGTTTCCATCTATACCTTAATGAAGCACTCTTATTAGACAAATCAGACTGCTGTTTCTGGCATACACTCTGTTTTTTCTAGCTTCAAGCTGCAACGCTAAGCGTAATCAAAGTGCCACTTTGGCCCTAGGTTTCAATGCATGATGTTGGATAACTCACCCTTTTATTTTGTCTACTTCGAGGAGATAATACATGATATAGAACCACCCATCTGGTGCTGACTATCCCATGGTGTATGATTACATTCTGAAAATGAATATAGTTTAAGCTTGACTCTTCTGGAAACGTACATATGGAGATTTTCAACTTCTAGCATCTCCAAAAACAGAAAACATAAGTTCTTTTGATTTCAGTTAGGCCACTGCAACAGAAAGTTTCCACTGTGTTTTCTTTCTCTAGTTTAAAAAACGATGACTTTGTTAGAAAATAAACTTTTTCTTTTTTTTTTTTACATTTTCATATATTCCCTGTATCCACACAACTTCACACACATTATTGATCTACAAGAGTTAATGCTGGCTAAATAAATTTTATACTGTTTAGAAATTAAGTACCTCCTCTTTACTGTTTATGACAGGTTCTTTGTTTCTTCCCACTTGGCAATTTTCCTTTTGTATCCCTAGTTGTACTTCAGTAGAGCCTAGAAAGTTCTACAGGCTCGGGAAGAGACCTCACAGTCTTTGAATTCTTCTCTCCAGAGTTCTTTTCAGCCCCTCCTGCTCCTCTCTGTATTATAGTAGGCCCTTTAAATTGTGAGTAAAATAATTTTGAAACACCTCAGAAAACAATAACCAAAAAAATACCTGTTTTATATGCAATATGACACTTCTTGATAACAACTACGTTAGCTGTAACAGAGAAAACCTTTTAAGTTACATATTTTTTCTCATGGATGTCCATGCTGGTCACATTCAAGTCTTGCAACAACTTCAATCTGAATGGAACACTGTGATGGCCCGCATTTGAGTATTCTGATTGTGTAGTTGACTTCAGGGATGAAACAAAGAAAGCAGGCATAATAACTTTGTTTAATAGCAGCACATCATAGCAAAGCTGATTATAGTGCAACGTGGCTTCAGCATTTTATTAATTATGTGACAATACAACTTGAAAAGGATGTATTCTATACACATCCTTTTGATCAGATTATCCGAAGATTGTTTCCTGCAACACTTGCTGAAGGTTGTTGTGTGGTACAGGATCTGGGGAACCTTGCAGCATGTTTTTTTTTCTAGATAAACTACGATTAAAAACATTGGCTATCAAAAGAAGCTCATTATGTGGTAAACTTCTGTCATACTTGCAACATCAGTTGCCAGCGTAACATTTCATTGTTTAGCCATAACAGGAGCAGAGAGCTGTGAGTGTGACATCCTTTGTTTATCACTCACACTTCTAAAATTAGTCATTCTGTTCCCCTCAATTCCTTAGCAAGACTTCATCTGGAGAGGATTGTAGGAACAGGCTACAGATGGAAAAAAAACTAGAGAGATCTTATAGCATTTATAACATTCTATTACACAATTCCTGTAATAACATATTATACTGCAGTGAATTCACAAATGAAAATTGAAGTAGAATTAGGTTTTGGTTGTTCTTTTTTATAAAAAGCAAAATAAATCTTAAGTCTGTGGGGAAAAGTAATGTATGCATAAATGTATAGACACCTGCACACAGAGTGACTTGCACCTTTCCTGATTCATCTTCTGTACATCAGTTACGCTGTAGGTCTGAATACATATTGTAACAAAATCCAAGTATGATAGGATCACACATAAATTAAAATTGCATGCCTAAACTCAGTCTGCATTTGTGAGGTGCATTTGAATCTTTAAAATTAGCATCCTTTATGTAAGTCTCAGTAATAGTATTTAATTCTATGTGTACCTCAAAAAAAAAAAAAAATCCTAAATATATTCTTTAAGGAAGGGTCTCAAGCAAACTTTTTTGTTTATGTTTGTGGGTTTATACTCCCTCTTTTAAAAAAAATTCTGCACACTACTTTCGTTTGCATTTTCTGCATGGTAAATATACTCAGTGCAGGCAAAAAGGCAGGATTTAGCTCTCAGAAAGCTTTTCAAATGTGTCTTCTCTATGCTGATAGTCCTATGAAAGTCAGCTTCCTTGAAGAAAGCTAAGAAGAGTAGAGAAATGGAATGTCAGATACCTATTTTTACAATTATTGTTCATTCTTTGAAAACTTCATAGTGTTTTTTTAGTATTCCATGAAAGAATAAGCTCTCAGACTCGGTTTACTCGTATTACATATACTTCTCAGTGAAACGCGTAGGTCAGAAAGAAAAATCTGAGGCCATTTAGAAGCTCAGCTAGGGCTATAAGTAGAAGCCTTAGGCACTGCTCAGATGTTTTCTTCTATTTCCAGATAAACTTTTTAAGCAATTTGTTACTGTACACATTTTTCTGCTGTCTCACTGTGTTTGGTTGTTTGCTTATTATTCATCCTTTATCTTTTCACCACTCATTTTAGAGTGGTCCAGCGTTAGGTTTTATGATAATGGGGATAGTCTCTTATGTTTCTGATGTCTTGTTTACCTCCTTTTCACTGGTTCACAGTGCTAAGATTGCCAACATAATCTTTGTCCAGCACAGTATTGGTGACACTTTTATTCAGAAATCTGTCTATTGTAAAGCTGAGATTTCTTTATCTTTTTCTTCAGTTACATGAAGGCTGGAATTCACTAAATTGCTTAAGGTATACAATCAAAACAACAAGCATATAGCAAGTTCCTGAATAAAAATAAATCATTAATTCAGACACAAGTAGCAAATAAAAGTAATATTGCCATTACATCTGTCACACAGGCAGACATTATTACTTTTATCAGTAAAAGTGTTGTGTAGAATTTCTTCTGCTACTTTTCTACAGGACTTGCAGAGTTATGTTTGCTTAAGAATAGCCACCACTGATGAATAACCAACAGGACACCGGTACAGTTGAAATACCTGCCTTGTGATGAACTTTACAAGTAGCTATCCTGTGTCTCCTGGCTTTATTAATTCACGGTTGGTATCAATATCTTCAATCCAAGTAAATAGGAAAAGTTATACGAAATCAATTTAGAACCCCTTTGCATCAGAGAGCTAGAAATCCAATCAGAAGTTACTATTTATTTTCTACAAACCTTTGACAGAATGAATACTGCACTCTGAAAATACTTTGTCAAGGGACTAACTTGCACTAGGAGACATCAACTGACAATTTGCAGAGACTTTTAGCAAACAGAATATGTGGTTCATGACACAAGCTCCTGTCACTGTAAGCTGTAAGCAATAAAAGGTAAATTTGTGACGGGAATTTTGTGATACATCCTAGTTAAATATCGTGTTTTTGGTATTGTTTTTGCATGAAGAAAATCCAGCAATATTCCATGTAGAAGTCTTTACCTTTGATCTATAAATTATTAGTTCCCACTCATATCTCAATGTGTCACATCATTCACAATGCTGTCTGAATTAAAGGTCAACAAACTTCTGAGCAGCTAAGCAAATGCTATTCTGCTATGCAAAAAAAAATGTTTTAATAAGCAAAAGTATTTCATTAAATGTACTACTAATACACTTTTCTTCAATGTAAACCACAACTGTACAATGATTGTAGTTAGATTATACGATTTTTACTCTCCACTGGCAACTTAAAAAAAAAGCTAATGAAAGTTGGTTATTTGGTTCATTTCATGGAAGTAACACCGTGCTTTAAAATAGCTGTTCCACAGAGCATCACTACTACTTAATTAGAAAGAAACTGCACAGGAAAGAAAATAATTTCAGCAATTCTTCCTAAATTTCAGGAGACTTTTACTAGGTGTGAGTGATTTGGCCATGTGCATAGGACACAGGAAATGAAATACATATCTCTAACAAAACATCTTCACCTATAACATTTGTCTCAGTACGGAATATAGTTGTTAGATGCCCTTCTTCAGCAAGAATTGCAATCCTACATTAGAACTTTGTTTAAGTATAACACACATTTCATTTAGATGCTGAAAGCCATCATTTGAACATTTCATAATTTCCATAATTGCCCATGTTTCTTGCTTCTGCATGGAGCTAAAATATGACTTCAAACTGGAATGTGGTCATGGATGGCTATGTCCTTTTCAGGAAAGACAGGCCAGCCAGGCGTGGTGATAGAGTTGCTCTTTACATGAGAGAGCAACTACAATGTATTGAGTACTGTCCAGGGGCAGATGAGGAGCGAGTTGAGAGTCTATGGGTGAGAATTAAGGGGCAGGCTGGCAGGGGTGATACTGTTGCGGGTGTCTATTACAGGCCACCAGATCAGGATGAGGAAGTTGATGAGGCCTACAGAGAGCTGAAAGCAGCCTCACAGTCACAGGCCCTGTTTGTCGTGGGGGACTTTAACTTCCCTGATGTTTGCTGGAAGGACTACTCAGCCAGCCAGACACAGTCTAGGAGGTTCCTCCAGTGCTTTCTGATGCAAATGGTGGAGGAGCCAGCTGGAAGAGGTGCACTGCTGGATCTCATCCTCACTAACAAGGAGGGTCTGGTTGAAATGGTAAAGGTTGAGGGCTGCCTTGGTTGCAGCGACCATGAAATGGTGGAGTTCAGGATCTCGTGTGTCAGGAACAGAATAGCAAGCAGAATTGCAACCCTGGACTTCAGCAGGGGAAACTTTGGCCTTTTAAAGCAGTTGGTATAGGAAATCCTGTGGGCAAGGCTGCTTGAAGGTAAAGGGGCCCAAGATAATTGGTTAGTATTCAGGGATTGCTTCTACCAAGCTCAAGATCAGAGCATCCTGACACACAGGAAGTCAAGGAAGGGAGACCTGCGTGGTTAAACAGGGAACTGCTGGGTAAGCTCAAGTGGAAGAGGAGAGTTTACAGATAATGGAAAGAAGGACTGGACACTTGGGAAGAATATAAGGCTGCTGTCAGAGGATGTAGGGACACAACTAGGAAAGCTAAGGCCTCCTTAGAATTAAACCTGGTGATAGGGGTCAAGGACAACAGAAAGAGCTTCTTCAAACACATGGCGGATAAAACTAACACCAGAGGTAATGTAGGCCCACTGATGAATAAGGTGGGTACCCTGGTGACAGAAGATACAGAAAAGGCAGAATTACTGACCTGAGGGTCCTTGTGGACAGCAGGATGACCATGAGCCAGCACTATGCCCTTGTGGCCAGGAAGGCCAATGGCATCCTGGGGTGTATTAGAAGAGGGGTGGTTAGTAGGTCCAGAGAGGTTCTTCTTCCCCTCTACTCTGCCCTGGTGAGACCACATCTGGAATATTGTGTCCAGTCCTGGGCCCCTCAGTTCAAGAAGGACAGGGAACTGCTGGAGAGAGTCCAGCACAGGGCAACAAGGATGATTAAGGGAGTGGAGCATCTCCCTTTTTTTTTAGGAAACGCTGCGGGAGCTGGGTCTCTTTAGCTTGAAGAAGAGGACACTGAGGGGTGACCTCATTACTGTTTACAAATATGTAAAGGTTGAGTGTCACGAGGATGGAGCCAGGCTCTTCTCGGTGACAACCAATGGTAAGAAGAGGGGTAATGGGTTCAAACTGGAACTCAAGAGGTACCACTTAAATTTGAGAAGAAGCTTCTTCTCAATGAGGATAACAGAGCACTGGAACAGGCTGCCCGGGGGGGTTGTGGAGTCTCCTTCTCTGGAGACATTCAAAACTGTCCTGGACACATACCTGTGTAGCCTCATCTAGGTGTTCCTGCTCCGGTGAGGGGATTGGACTAGATGGTCTTTTGAGGTCCCTTTTAATCCCGAACATTCTGTGATTCTGTTTCTCTGTGTATAGAAATGTAGAGAAGCTGATAGTGTCTTATGTATTGTTTTACTTTTGTCTGGGAGTAGAACACTGAGCTGTTCATGTAGTGAGTGACCCCCTCTAAGGAATCTGAGTGGATTGCTAAGCAGTTAGTTGTGTTTCAAAGTACATTTCTGAGTCTTCTAGAGTAAGTTTTTCCACACTGGGAAATGAGCATTTCCTGGGCATCAGCGTGAGAACACCAGACATTATGAAAGGACCAGAAAGGAACTGGAAACAATGTTGCTCTAAATGCTCATCCTGAGAGATCGATGGCTGTTTAATGTACCAGTGGTCCTCCAGCATGAAAAAACTAGCATTGTACTTTTTTTTCTCTGTAGATTTGGTGAACAATTTAAGGGACTAATATGAAACTGGTTCAAACAGTAAGAAAATTCAGTGCTTTTCCTACTGTTAGAGCCAGTCTGATTTTACATATATGCTGGAAAATCTAATAGAATGATAGAAAAATTGCAGCTAAATCACCTCAGCAGATGATACACCATAAATCTGCCACATGGTATTCAGAACAATGTGAACGGTATGCTAACACCACTGTGTGATCACCAGTTACTGTGGTTGTACTAAAAGAGTTCCCTAAATAATGAACTGTAAAATAAAAAGTATAGGTTGCCATGATTACAGCTATCAACATGTTTTCAGTTTTTTATGCTTTTCAAAAGCAGGATGCTTCTTCCAAGCAGCAGGAAATGTGGATTGATAAAATTTATGAAAATCTAAATATAGGATTGATGTTTCTGTTATTTGTGATGTTCATTTGAACTCTGACAGACAATGCTTCTGGGTAGGATTAGTCTCAAAAAAGGCTGAAAATTTAAAAGCTATAGAACAAAAATAAGTTTTGTCTTTTACTCTCTCTAAAACTAAAAAGAGAATAAATAAAAAATATGCTCTCTGATTTCATACTGATATTAACTTTTGATGAAATTTTTTTTTAAGGTAGAATTTGGTAGAATCTTCTCTGCACAGAGAGTTAGTCCCATGGTGGCAGGGACTTTATTGACTACAACTGTTTTGTGTAAGAGATGACAGTCATGAAAGTTCATGTTTTCTTTGGGCTGGACACCAGCTTGCATAGTAATACATCTTTGGACATTGTACATAGCCACATACAGCCCTGTACCTGATCTAGGTTTAGCAACTCTGACAGTAGCATCCTAATAAGTGTAAAATATCTGATTTTTCAAATACTCCAGTACAAATGACTTACTTCAGATACATTAAATTATGTGGTCAAGGTGGTTTCGCACTTTCAGGAGTCTAAAGACAGTGATATTTTGCTAAAAGCGAAGATACCAGTGTGTAAGATAAGTTGATTATTTTGGGAATTATAGGTGAAGAGTAATTGATAACACAAGCTTCACAGACTCACAGAATGGTTGGAGTTGGAAGGGACCTCTGGAGATCATTTAGTCCAACTCACCTGCTAAAACAGGTTCACCTAGAGTAGATTGCACAGGAATGTGTCCAGGTGGGTTTTGAATATCTCCAGAGAAGGAGACTCCACAACATCTCTGGGCAGCCTGTTCCAGTGCTCTGGCACCTCAAAATAAAGAAGTTTCTCATGTTTAGATGGAACCTCCTGTGCTTCAGTCTGTGACCATTAATACTCATCCTATCATTCGGCACTACTGAAAGGAGTCTGGTCCCAGCCTCCCTTGAGATATTTATAAGCATAAATAAGATCCCTTCTCAGCCTTCTCCAGGCTGAACAGATCCATCTCTCTGTCTCTCTTCATAAGAAAGGTGCTCTAGGCCCCTAATCTTTGTAGCCTGCCGCTGGACTCCTTCCAGTAGTTCCTTATCCTTCTTAAACTGGGGAGCCCAGAACTGGAGACAGTACTCCAGATGCGGCCTTACCAGGGCAGAGTAGAGGAGAAGGATAACCTCCCTCAACCTATTGGTCACACTCTTCTTAATGCACCCCAGGAAATCGTTGGCCTTCTTGGCCACAAGGGCACATTGCTGACTCATGATGAACCTGTTGTCAACCAGAACTCTCGAGTTCTTCTCTGCAGTGCTGCTTTCCAGCAGGTCTGCCCCTAACCTTTACTGGTGCATGGGGTTATTCCTCCCCAGGTGCAGGACCCTACACTTGCCCTTCTTAAGCTTCATCAGGTTCTTCTCTGTCCAGTCTTCCAGCCTGTCCAGGTCTCGCTGAATGGCAGCACAGACTTCTGGTGTGTCAGCCCTTCCTCCCAGTTTGGTATCATCAACAAACTTGCTGAGGGTGCACTCAGTCTCATCATCCAGGTCATTGATGAACAGATTGAACAGAACTGGGCCTAAAACTGACCCCTGGGGAACCCCACTAACTACAGGCCTCCAACCAGACTCTGCACCGTTGATCACAACTCTCTGAGCTCTGCCATCCAGCCAGTTCTCAATCCATCTCACCATGCATTCATCCAGCCTGCTCTTCCTGAGCTTGCCCATGAGGATGTTGTGAGAGACAGTGTCAAAAGACTTGCTGAAGTCAAGGTAGACAACGTCCACTGATCTGCCCTTGTCTATCCAGCCAGTCATACCATCATAGAAGGCTATCAAGTTGGTCAAACAAGATTTCCCTTTGGCGAATCCACGCCAACTACTCTTTTCCTCCACATGCTCCGTTATGATCGGAGGTATATGTAACAAATCACCTTCTAGCAGGACAGTATTTAGAACTAGAATACCCTCTTTTTAACTGTTGTCTATAATCCCATGTTAGACATGGTATTAGTTATTAAATAAGTTACTCTTCAGATAGGTCTAACTATATATCTTTGCTCTTAGCATAAACATTATTGTCATATAAAATTTCAAATGAAGTAATGATTTCAGCCTTGTACAGGACATGGTAGAGAAAGATGTAATTCACCTTCCAACATGTCTATGACAGGAAAGTATTTAGACAAATGTACTGGGAAAAGCATCATTAGGTTTGTTGTCAGAACAGAATTAGGTTCATTGGTTTTCAGAGGGACTTGAACTTTCTGTCATTCTCCTATTGCAAATCAGAACCTGAAAATTAAACTACTAGGTAATTTGAAACAAACAAAAACGTGTACATGTGTGTTTTAAGTAATCTGTAATATAGTAATACAACTATACTGGTAATTGGCTCTTTCATAACACTTAAAAATACTTCAGAATAATTAGCTAATTAGCAGAGTACATACAAAGAGCAACGCTACAAAAACATAGTGAGAATCTGTTGAGCTACTCAGGGATGTTTTGCTTTTTCATCACAAGATAAGCATTTATTGACTTAAGAACATATACTCTGGTAAATCCTATTGCTTTTAAAATCCAACTTGTAATTCTCTATTGGGGTCCAGCCATTTCTGAAAAAAAGTTATCTTTTGCTGGTTGGTTTGTGTGTTTGTTCATTTAATTGGGTATTTGCAACATCTCCCCAAATGAAAGCTGGGTTTCTATTTGTGTTTGTTTTCTCTCATCTTTAATTTGTCTGCCTCTCTGAGTTAGTCTCTCTGTGGATCTGTCACTTGAATGACCTGAGAAAGAACAAATCTTAAGGGCTATGATTCATTTCCGTTTAGCAGAGGAACTGAGAATGTGCCTTGCAAATTTATCTTTGGACTGACAATTCGGTCAGACTATAACTGATTAGAGTGGCTAATTCAGGTGTTCCTAGACCTAAAAATAGGCCCTAAGCACTGACATCATGATTGACTGTCCATATTAAGCACTGAGGCTTCTTGCACAGTCAGATGCACACAAGTTGTTCTGTATGTCTTGTCCAATGGGAACACAGCCCCGCGGAAAGCTGTGTTATGAGGTGGACCAAGATTTCAATGGCAATCATGATTAGGTAGCTGGGAGATTTTTAGTGGAGGGTCGTGAGGCCAAGAACCAGCTAATTCTCCATGTCTACTTTAGAGGACTGTCTCTGTGGGTTTCTAATAAAAAATGGTAGAAGGTTGTATTTTTAAATGCTGCTCATTTCAAGGTGCATATATGGTAGTTAATGAATATGCAAGGAGCTCATTTATATTAGACTCCTAATGTTACACAGTGATAGTTTTTTATAAGAAAAACACAGGAAATCCCTGGATATTATTGCCATGCAGAATGGTGTGATTTCAGCTTATTATTCTTTAAATGACTCACAATTTTGTAATACTTCAGCATTTCATTATGCTTTTTACCATATCATTTTAGAGTATGAGTGTTCAATTATTTATCTAAAAAGTCATCAAAATCATGTAATTGAAATAACTCTTATTGTTAACCTTTATGAAGAACCTGAAGTACAGGAACAGAGCAGTTATATGATTTGTCTCTGTATCAAATCTTCTAACAGTATTGACTGACAGTGTAGACTTTAGAAAAAAAAAAAATAAAGTGCCTGTATTCATCTGCACACTACAAGTTATTGCATATCTAGAAATTATTGCTAGGGTGCTTTTCATGGAACTCAGATAGCTTTCTGATTTGTTGCACACCTAAAATATTAGAGGTTTTATGTATGTTATCCTAAATGACCACCTTTGCATCATGGCTGTGGAAATGCTTGAAGAACAATATTCCTTTCACTTCTTATTATACTGGGACAAAGAGAAATGGAACAAGGAAAAAGTGAAAATATGAGAGGAATTATTTTTTTTTAAAAATACTGTTTAAGAATTTTGAACATTGGCTGTTCATTCAAGGGCAATTCCATATTTGGTTTCATTCAGTTTGTTTACTTATGCATAACAACAATACAATGCATAACACCACGGTATTTGATAAGATAACCTGTTATAAACACTGTATAATGTTTAAATTTTCATTGATTCCATTTAAGCAGTAATATAAGTTATTATGCCTTGACACTTACCATTTTGAAACTGCATATATCACATTTACAAATATATAGTTGTAAGTGTAGAGAATGTTGTATGGGATATAAATATAATGCATATAATGCATACACATCACAGTATCACAGTATCACAGTATCACAGTATGTTTGGGATTGGAATAGACCTCAAAAGATCATCTAGTCCAATCCCCCTGCTGGAGCACAAACGCCTAGGTGAGGTCGCACAGGAACATGTCCAGGTGGGTTTTGAATGTCTCCAGAGAAGGAGACTCCACAACCTCCCTGGGCAGCCTGTTCTACTGTTCTGTCACCCTCACTGAGAAGAAGCTTTTTCTCAAAATTAAGTGGAACCTCTTGTGTTCCAGCTTGATCCCATTGCCCCTTGTTCTATCATTGTTTGCCACCGAGAAGAGCCTGGCTCCATCCTCGTGGCACTCACCCTTTATATATTTATAAACATTAATAAGGTCACCCCTCAGTCTCCTCTTCTCCAAACTAAAGAGACCCAGCTCCCTCAGCTTTTCTTCATAATGGAGATGCTCCACTCCCTTAATCATCTTCATTGCCCTACGCTGGACCCTCTCCAGCTGGACCCTGTCCTTCTGGAACTGAGGGGCCCAGAACTGGACACAGTATTCCAGATGTGGTCTCACCAGGGCAGAGTAGAGGGGAAGGAGAACCTCTCTCGATCTACTAACTACTCCCCTTGTAATACACCCCAGGATGCCATTGGCCTTCCTGGCCACAAGGGCACAGTGCTGCCTCATGGTCATCCTGTTGTCCACCAGGACCCCCAGGTCCCTTTCCCCTACACTGCTCTCTAATATGTAATTTCCCAACCTATACTGGACCTGGGGTTGTTCCTGCCCAAATGCAGGACTCTACACTTGCCCTTGTTATATTTCATCAGGTTATTCCCCGCCCAACTCTCCAGCTTGTCCAGGTCTCGCTGGATGGCAGCACAGCCTTCTGGCTTGTCAGCCACCCCTCCCAGCTTAGTGTCATCAGCAGACTTGCTGATAGTACACTCTATTCCCTTGTCTAAATCATTAATGAATATATTGAATAATATTGGCCCCAGTACTGACCCCTGAGGCACTCCACTAGATACTGGCCTCCAACTAGACTCCGCACCATTGACTACCACTCTCTGGCTTCTCTCCTTAAGCCAGTTTGCGACCCACCTCACTACTCTATTGTCTAGACCACACTTCTTCAACTTAGCTGTGAAGGATGCTGTGGGAGACTGTGTCAAAGGCTTTACTGAAGTCAAGGTAGACCACATCCACCAGATCTGCTATCATCCATCCGCCTTGTTGCATTGTCATAAAAGGCTATGAGGTTGGTCAAGCATGACTTACCCTTGGTAAAGCCATGCTGACTGCCCCTAATAACCCTCTTATCCTTGATACGCCTTGAGATGGCACCAAGGATAAGCTGTTCCATTACTTTCCCAGGGACAGAGGTGAGGCTGACCGGTCTATAATTACCCGGGTCCTCCTTTACAGGATGTGTATTGTTACGGCTGTAAGCATGATAGATAAAAAGTGCAAGGTTGGTTTTAGCTAAAATACTCTATTTTATATATAATGTATAGAATCATAAAGTCATTTTGGTTGGAAAAGACCTCTAAGACCGTCGAGTCCAACCACTGACCTAACCCTGTCAAGACCACCAGTAAGCCATGTCCTTAAGAACTTCCTTTACACATCTTTGAAACACCTCCAGGGATGGTGACTCAACCACTTCCTTGGACAGCCTGTTCCAATGCCTGACAACCCTTTTGGTGAAAAAAATTTTCCTGATATCCTATCCAAACCTGCCCTGGAGCAACTTGGGGCCATTTCCTCTTGTTCTGTCACTTGTTGCTTGGGACAAGAGACCAACCCCCTCCATGCTACAGCCTCCTTTCAGGTAGTTGTAGAGAGCGATAAGGTCTCCCCTCAGCCTCCTTTTCTCCAGCCCCAGTTCCCTCAGCTGCTCCTCATCAGACTTGTGCTCCAGACCCTTCACCATATGTATATGTTATTTTGCTGATTTTTTAAAAAGGCAATTTGCTTTGTGAAGTCTGAGGTATATATTAGAACAACTCATGGAGAAAAGAGTTTTTGAATGACCTGTATATTTTATAGATTAAATAGAGAATAGAACCAGTCAACTCCTTTATTCATCATAGCTGAGAGTCTGAAATTGTTCCAATAGGAAATGTTAAACAATGAATTTCATGATTTATAGAGCTAGCCAACTTTACATCGAATTACTGAAGTTTTCTTATTCCCAACTGGAGTCTCATTAAGCAGCAAAGTGATGAGAATCTAGGTGTTTTCAGCAAAGACACGCATCTTCATCCCATTTAGTTTGGTACTACATGCCTAAATAGCATTTAATAACCTAAAAACAAACAAACAAACAAGCAACAGTCTGCTGATATAATTGCTGACAAACAGTACAACACTTTAATCAGATATCACTGTACAATTCGTGTTTTATTAACTGCCTGTGACCAATGGTGGAAGATAGGTTTGATGTAATTATAAGTACCTTTAAAAGCACCTTCCTGTTGGACTAAATGAGAGAAACAATTTTCTAACTTTATTGCAAAACCCAGATTTCTTGCAAAGAAAAATTCACCTAGCTTCCTACTTTAGCAAAAAATGCATGGACATTATTAATTTTTCAATATATTTTCATATTCTAATATATTTATAAATACATATATATACATATACATTTATAAATACATACATCTGCTTAGAGCAGATTGAATTTTTGGGAAAAAAAAAAAGGAAATGTAAAGTTGTTATTATGAAATGCTCATATGAGAACTCTTACGAGGTCTCTCAAGCTTTTTGGTTACCATGGCAATGGTTATCAGTCAGGCTCTAATATAGGACATAATACTGTTACAACTGTAGAAATTTAGTCTCCACAGTAAACTTGATAAAAACATCATACTTGCCTTTTAAATATTCTGAGTCTTTCCAAAGGGCTGCATTAAAGACAGATTTCACTAACAAATATATTTTTAATAATTTATAATCTGTAGCAGAGATCAAAGGTTGCATGCATCTGATTAGCCAATTAAATGAATGTGATCGGTGTCTGCTATACGGCAGTGAATTTGAAAGCAATTAAAGAAATTGTATTCAAGACATTTTCTATTGTCTCCATCCCAACCTGTTGCTGAATGAATCACAGTATAATGCTTCCTGGCTTTTTGATGAGGACATAATGATCTGAAGAACATCTCATCAAGTTAAAACTACTCAAGCTCATCTGTTTAACCTTTAAAAAATTTAATACAGTGTGACTGTGATTAGAAATCAATCTTTTCTGTAAGACAGGAACTGACAATTCAACCCGGTCAACAAGGTACTTCAGGTTTGTGTGGCCAGCATCTTCAGGAAGACCTGCTCAAAGCTGGAAAGGTGGCTGACCTTCTCGCATGCACATGTACAGCCTGAAGTCCCTGGGCAGAGGGCTGTGGGGCTCAGGCTAGATGCCACGGGTACAGCTCCTGCCACCAGACTTCTATTGCACCACATACAGTTTTGAATATTGTAATCCTATAAAACTTGCAACAAGCTTCTTCAGCCCAGAGCATATTTAATTCCTATTTATACAGGGGTGAGTGGTGATCAGTTTGTGGGGGGTAGAGCACTTAAGAGGTTGCTGCTCTAGAGGCTTACACTCCTGGCCCTGGAGGGTGAAAGGTGCACCTCAGCCTATGAGTTTCTAGTTCTGTTACAAATAACTCCCCAGATTTCAATGCCTAAGTTGTTCCTGTCAGGTTTATTAACCACTGACAGTCTCAAAACATTTATCTAGGGACATCAGGGACATTTGGCAGCCAGAATGCCATTTTAGGATTATAAAATAGAGGTACAATGTGCTTTTAGTTGAGGCTGTCTTCCATGAAATAGTAGCATGTTTAATATTTGAATGACCTTTTTCAAATTCCCAATGAAATCCATTGTGATGAATCAGAGCTCATAATACTTTCAGCATTCATAATTTTAGGCTGCTAAGAGATGTGACTACTTTTGTTGCTCTGTTTACTTCTGATTCATATAATGTATTATTTCAGAATTGCAAGAGAGAGAATGTTCTTTCTCTTCTTCTAAAGGAAAACTTACACTTTAAGAGCATGTTTGTTTCAAGGGATGGTGATGCAGAGAGGAAAATTTGTAAAGAGAGATGTGTTGAAGGAGCCTTATGCCTGGTATCCCAACCTTAATTCTATAATCTTTTTTGGAAACAAAAGCCATATTTTAAAAATGAGCTTTTTGTCTTTCACAAGGTCAGAAGTTTGGAGTATCCCTTGTTTATGACGTAAACCAGAGCAGTTCCAGTTCTCAGAAAACTGATCCTTGGTTGTTCAGAAAATAGGTTGAGTTGCAGTGAACTTCCTTTGCCAATGTATTTTTGAACATATATGCATATACATATATCTAGATATATGGATGTTCATATATATTGTGCAGTGGAACAAATCTTCATAGATTCCTGCTCACCCTTGTGATGGACAGTTCCTATAAATGTCTGTAGTGACTGCGTTTCAAAATCTGTGGCTGACGATAGAAAGACATGTTAGTTTTAGAAAACTTATTTAACCTTCTCCCAGAACCTGCTAGCAACCCATTTGTGATATCCCTCCCTTAAAATGTCCGATTTAGTAGCTGGTGTGTGTGCCTACATATTTCCTTACTATGACTCCTGGTCTTTCCTTCCTCATCACTTCAGGCAAAGGGTGGCCCTAGCATTGGAACTAAAAGTGTTGGTTTAATTTTGTTTTGTTTTCTAATCTTCTTCATGCTGTCCCCTCAATTAGTGTCTATTTACAGAAAAAAAAAAGGGCTTATATTCAGGCAACAGAGCACCTGAAATCTAGGTAGTATATTTTGGTTTTAAAATATTTGTTTGTCTGGGTTTTAATTATCTAGCAGTAAAATAAAAGATGTTCAAAAAATGCAACTCTCCAAAATGTGCACTGCACATCAGTTAAAGGTAGTTATCTATATTGAGGATTTACATTTTATAGACACATGCTTATTACTAAGCAAACAAAAGAATCTATGGCTTTTGTACCAAGTTTGTTGTGTGCCCCAAAACCACATTTCAACATGTGCTGATGATATTTTCCAGCACTGGCATTGCTATAAATTTCAACAATAATGTGGAACTTGGATATTGTGTGGAACAGGAAGTGTATTAGGATTTTGTCCTCCTTAGTTTGCTGTTCTGTTGCTTGCATGCTTTCACTTAATTTTAAATTTACATTTGACATTTCTATCTGTTATACCTATGAAAATTAGTTCAAAGTTTTAATACTGATAAGCAGCACTCTGATAAGCTTTGACATTTCAGTGTTAGAAATAACATTATTAGTCAGGAGATTTTTACTTTTTTTTTTTCTTTTCTTTAAGAAAAAAAAAAAAGACAGAACTCTTGCATGACAGTTTTGTCTTTCTCCTCTTAGCAACAGGAGGAAGTCAACCTAACATTCAAGATCATAACCTGGCTACTTAGAAAGAGAGGTCAATCTGATAATATTTGTTGTATCTAAAATTTGTTTGGAGAGGACTCATTTGTGCTCAGATTAACTGATGAAGATAGGAGAATCGCATCTTCAGCTATTGCCTAACTTGAATTAGCAATCAAACATTTAAGTTTAAGGTGCTTTCTTGTGCATATTGAACTTAGTAAAGTATGACTAAAAGAAAAGTTGCAAATATAGACAAACTGTAACCACTTTTAATTCAAAGTTTTGAACAGCTATACTTCCAGCAATTCCAGATGAGACCAGATGTTTGGATATCACATAGAGAAACTGAACAAATAACTTACTTGTTGTAGCTTTGTTCTGATGTTCCTTTATTGCTCACAAACCTGCTCTCACTTATGTAGCCCTATGATACTTGCTATACATAGTTATGAAAATGAAGTGCATTGACACTAATTACTGTCCTACGTGTCTAAGTAAGAAAAATAATTTCAACATACAAAACCACTTTTATTAGTCATGCATGAACTGAGTCTATTTTTTAGAGAAAACAGAGATTACAGATTCTTACAGAGAAGAATATATCCTGATTGTGTTTTTGTTGAAGTAATAAAGCAACTAGACATCATTGCCAATTATTTTTATAAGAAGTTTGAATAAATTTTCCAATTTTTTTTACTTACAGGAAAGTACAGAGGGAAGTAGGAGGCTAGTATTAGTTACAGTGTGTGTCTGTGAATCAGTACAGAGTTTGATCATAGAGGGAATTAGCTAGACACTTATATTAGTTTATGTCAAATAGTTTACAGTTTGATTCTGTTTCAGAAAATGTAGATGTAAATGAAATCCACGGGTTGGTTTTGTTGCTAAAAACACCTCATCTTCTGTGTGAAAATTCCCACGGGGTATATGTGGGCAACTTTAAAATATATGTTTTATATATATATTGCAGTTTGTTCTGGTATGCAAGATAAAACATTTTGTGTATGAAGTGATGGATATATTTAGATTTTAAGAAAACAGAGGTGTTTCAGATAGTGATGAATTGCTTTTCCAAAGCAAAATGAAGTGTATGGGTTTTTCATCAAAACAGAAGTTTTAAAGAATACCAGATTTCATAGGAAGGCAGGTGGCATTCAATATATTTGTTACATGTCTGGAAAGAAAGATGAGGAGGAGGTGAAACAGATGAAAAAACTTCCTTAAAACAATGACATGGGTCACAGATTATTGAAGGTAATAGACTTTTAATCCAGGAAGTTGTAGATGTCTTTCTTTTATTTAATTTGTAAATTCTTTAATTCTAGTCTCTTCTCTTCTGCTTATTTATACAGTTGAGACACTTTGTCGTTCCAAATGTCCATACTGTGCCTTGGTATATTATTCCTTGTTTAAACACAACACTCTGTGTTAGCATTTCACCTGTATGTGTAGTCAACAACAGAGAAGCCATACTTTTTCAGTACACACCTATATCACAGCACTTTTTGCTAGTAGCTTGAAATGGCAGCTTTATATTACGCATATCATTTGGCTTTTTATTCATAAATCAACAGGTAAAAAGACCAATCAATGAAACCATCTCCTAAGAAGATTGTAGTTTACTACAGAGTTGGCAAAACCTATTACAAATAACCATTATTTACTCTAGTAGAAATGTTTCATCAATTTTATATTTTATCCTTTTTTTTTTTCCCTCAAATATACTTTGCATATTGATTGGGTTTGGTAGGTTTATTGTAGTTAATTCATGTGGTGAACCAGGAACTTTATGCATTGTCATCTTCTGCATGGTTTTCAAACCGGAGCCAGCTTTGTTTCCATTTTCATTTTCATTTCCTTCATTTCCTTCTTGAGGCACATGATGCTTAAAAAATAATTATCATCACAATAATCTTCCTTAAGATTTCTCTCTATTTCTATGCTGTTGCACTTCTTCTCTCCCCAAATGCTATTTGACAACTTGTTGGCAGCTAATGTTAAAGTGGCTAATTACATTACATCCTCTACAGCTGTGGTGTGCTACAATTCAGGCTAGAAAACTGGTTTCTGGCAAAGAGTCCTGGCATCAGGAGCCAGGTCACTGATACACAGTGGCTGGATGGAGGAAGAGCACTGGTGCTTGATTTATGTGATGTGAACTGTACAGAAATCAACCTCCCTGGCCTTTCAGCTGAAGGCAAAGGCTCTACGCAAGTAGCCTCCAGCAAAGTGCAAGCTAATTGATCAGGAGACAGTGGGGAGAAGCTTAGAAGATTAATATAAGTTTGAAAGGGTCATTAACAAGTTTTTAGAATTCACATAGTGTAAAGGAATTATCGTGGTTATAGCATTACTGTTTGATAAAAACTGGCATACTTTGTTCAGCAATATGCCTATAGGTAAAGGTATAAACTGCTTGAGTACAAAAATAAAAAACAGTTTAAACTGTCATTTTTTTCCAAGATTATATATTTTAATATTTCACTGTTAAAATATTCATAAGCACATGGAATTGGTTCTGAAGTTAAATTACTAACTGTGGTTGTTAAAAATGTGCTTTCATTGTTAGAGCTGAGCAATGACAAGACTATTTCAGGTAAATGCAAGACATCACATTGTGACCTTTTACCAAACAAGTACTTCTCATAAGTGTGATTGTCTTGGGCTGGTGAATGCTACTCTTACACTCATTTTCACAATAATTGTACATATATTTGAAAAGACGTGTCAAATGCCTTCGATGCCCAACTTACAGTAGTTTGGTATGATTACAGCTAATTAAATCAGATGGGAAAACTGTACTTAATCATGTCAATTGCTTGAATCAAAAGATCCAGAGGTTTTTAGATAAGACCTATAAAGTATTTCCCATATTCTCACTGTAAGACAAAACTGGAAACTTTCTTTTCCCAAGTTTTGTGCCAAGTGTTGTTCAGAGTTTTTGTAAATGTGGATCTCTTGATGATTCTTCACTCCAAATTTCAATTAGGCATTTGGTTTATTATGTAGGGTTTGGTTTTGTTTTTCCAAATGCCAAAGATGCCTAATAGAAATGTCACTGAGGCGGTTTTAATACTTTTTTCCTCCTCCATCCACCCCTCAACTCTCACCCCTGTAGTAGAGCTAGGAAAATAAGGTTTTAGTGTGCATTTATCTCTCTTAATATTTTATTTCCCTTTTTGTTTTGTTCTGAGATGTTAGACTTCCATTCCTAGTAAAACAGCCCATTTAAGAGAAGCTCCATGCTGAAGAGTTAGTTTGCTTAGTGGACCTGTTACCTACAGATGATACAGGAGAAGACCAGACCACTGGATTTGTACCAGCTGACACATTGTGAGAATGGTCTTAAACTGGACCACCTGCCCTAGAGGCAGAGCTTGCTCTGTACATCAGTAGGGAAGTTGTAAGCACTGCTTATGATTTTAGGGTAAAGCCCTCTAGGTCTGCCTAAAGAGCCACAGGTGGAACTGTGGGTCCTGCATACAGATCCACTATAAAAATCTGTAGAAATAATTTCCACTGAGTAGTTTGGTGTGGACTGCTATGAATATTTATAAGGTTGAATATAAAATACAGACAAAAGTGCTGAGCAGCAGGGAAATCTTGAAGAAAAATGAATATATTTAAGTAGTTACCTTATGACAGAGTAGTTTAATAATTCTATAATCAAATAATTCTCAGCAGATAGAAGGGCAATGGGGATTTTTCACATTTTAATTTTCACTTCTCAAAACCAGCTTTTTTTCTGCTAATACACACAAGCTATTAGTCTATTTTATTTCCTCAAATCTCCTACACTCATTAGAGGTCAGTAGGATTTGTCTACTAATTGTTCCAACTTTTAGCCATCCTAGGGTTCCAGAAAGTGGCATTGAAGTTGCTAACCCTATCTGACCATCTTTCATTTATTTTAACAGTTCATTATTTATTTTAGAATTAGCACATAGACATCTGTGTGTGTTTTCTGTGTTCAAGTCCTGTTTTTTTCCATTTGTGTACTCCCAGTACACCCAAAACACCAGAAAAAATGCACATTATAGCTACTTAAATATCTGGGGAGGGTGGGTAAAAGAGAAGCTAAAACATATCTGCAGACTGTGAAAACAACAGTTTATACAGAAGAATACAAAAGTGGAAATACCTATTAATGACAGAAATCCATTTTAGTAAGTGCATTTTAAAGTGCATTTGCAAAAGTAAAAATGCTAACAAGTGTAACAAGTGTGCAAATGATCTCAGAATATCTGATTGTTCTTAACTTCCAAGTGCCTTTTTCTGATGTTGATTCATAAAGTTAAAAAGTATATTGTATGAAGTAATTCTTGAGATTATAAACATATTTTAGATGTTCCTAAGTCTGCTGCCAATGCTCAGCTATTAATAACTTGGCTATCACTTACAAGCAGCTTTTAGCAAGTCTGTTTTTTCAAAAAAATGACAACATTTGGCAGAAGAATTGGCCCTTATTTTCTTTGTAAAAAGCTTAGCAGTCAAAAAACTATTTAGAAGAGTTTGAAACACTCATTCTTATGTGAGTTCTTGTGTCAGAACTGCAGTGTGAGGGTGTTCTGTCGTAAGCAAAGAAGAGTTGGATGGCAATGAAATTACCTCCTTTCTTCATCCAAAACATCTTTATTATAGAAAATACAGAAAAAATATTAGGAAGAGAAAAAAATATTAATACAACAAAGATTATTTTTTGTGTTGCCTTGAACATCATTTGTTTATTTACTAGTTTTGGACTAGATGGCCTCCAAACTGAGGTCTTTTCCAACCTCAATCATTCTGTGATTCTGATATTTCACATGAGTAACTCTGAAAATGCCTCTTTGAAATATCCACAGACTGATGAGGTGTTCTGATTAGTATATGAATAAAGCACCAAATACTTGAAAAAATTACAAATCTTTCAGCAATACTTTCCATTCAAAGAGACTTACTGCAGCCTACTTTTAAGTTCTTTCCAATATTTGTTTGTGTAATGTGTTTTTTTGAGATCTCTTCAGTGTTGCAGTGTTGCATATGACAATTTTGTAGCATGATTTGCTAGATACTCTTCTTTTTTTATTATTCTTTCTCTTTTTCTCTTTTCTTTCTTCTTTTCTTTTCTTTTCTTTTTTCTTTTCTTTTCTTTTCTTTTCTTTTCTTTTCTTTTCTTTTCTTTTCTTTTCTTTTCTTTTCTTTTCTTTTCTTTTCTTTTCTTTTCTTTCTTTTCTTTTTTTCTTTTCCTTTCCTTTCCTTTCCTTTCCTTTCCTTTCCTTTCCTTTCCTTTCCTTTCCTTTCCTTTCCTTTCCTTTCCTTTCCTTTCCTTTCCTTTCCTTTCCTTTCCTTTCCTTTCCTTTCCTTTCCTTTCCTTTCCTTTCCTTTCCTTTCCTTTCCTTTCCTTTCCTTTCCTTTCCTTTCCTTTTCTCTTTTCTTTTGCTTTTCTTTTCTTTTTCTTTGCTTTTCTTTGCTTTTCTTTGCTTTTCTTTGCTTTTCTTTGCTTTTCTCTTTGCTTTTCTCTTTGCTTTTCTCTTTTCCTTGCTTTGCTTTGCTTTGCTTTGCTTTTTTTCTTTCTTTCCCCTTTCCTTTCACTGTATTATTTGTTCTCTGGTATATGTGGCTTGGTTTGGTATGAAGTGTGTATTAAAGCTAAACCTCCTCCTTTCTCACCTTTCCATTTAAAAAAATGAGGAGGGGGGAGCAGAAAAGATTCATTCACTGCGACTTCTTTTGCATTCCACATTTCTTCCTAGCATGAGGTTTTCCCCGGGAAAATTACTATGACATGGCTCCAGGGTTCTTCCACACCACAATTTTTTTCCAATTTCTTGCTTATTGGTTTCTGATAGCTTGAATCTACCTGGTACTTTAAAGCTAATTGTACTTCAAGAACTAAAACACACAATAATGTATCTGGCTTCATACCATTTTTGTTATCTGTTTTCCTGTTGCTGTCATAAATTAAATATATTCATTTCAAATTTATCAGAAGTGAGTCTGACCAAACAATGCTTAAAATGTAGCAAATTGATAAATGTTTTTGAAATACACATGAAGGATAAATATATACATAAGGAATTGGTTTGTAACCATGCAAACATTTGATAAATTCAGTTCTATGAAAATAAGTGTCAAAGTAATGACACAGGAGAAAGCTTTCAGTGCTGTAAGAATTTGAAGCTTTGCATTTATACATGATGCAGCTAATTTCAGTAGAAATGTGTGATGTTGTCATGCCTTCCTTCACTCTTCCTTATGCATAGTCAATTGGGAAGTGGTTTGGTTTCATTTCTCATTCTCTTCCTCTCTGTCACTGAGTACCCTTGAAAATTATTCTTATTCCTAACACAGAAAGTGCCTTCAAGTTTCCTTTCTCTGGAGTGCTTTTCAGCTTGTTTTGGAGCTTCCACTGTGGCAGTCTCTACATTTGCAATTTGTGATTAGTACACTCAATGACTAATTTAAGTTAGTGCACTACAGACTATTAAGTTTGCCTCCACCCTAGCTGAGGTACCATTCTTGTTGCATTGCCTTTTATTGCATGTTCCCCAGTGATCAGCTCTGAACAACTATAATAAGGCTTTAACTGGGTTTATATTAGACAAATAAGGAAGCTAAGCAGAGGGGAATGAAGCAGAGTGGAACACTATAGGCATGGTGTTTCTCAAACTGCTAAAATAAAAAAAAAATAGTAATTACCTTTTTTATATATATAGTTTATTTGAAAGATAATGCCGTTATTTACTTTTGGCACTGATCTGATAATTTCAGTGTTTCTTCTCAGGGTTATATAATACAAAATAGTCATGAGAAGGGCCTGTTATAATTTTTGAAGTCCAAGTGAAACCCACTGCTGATAATAGAAACTTAGAAATAATAGAAACATCTTAGCTGGATGGAGGTACACACTTCCATATGTGCCACCAACAAGTGTTACAGGTAAATTAAACTTCTAAGGGGGGCAATAAGTACAGTTGGAATGTGATATCCAGAGATTTTGACATCTAGGTCTCTGCATATTGTAGTAATTAAAATATACACCTTTAAAATGCTTGTTTCTCATTTCTCACCGTTGTTAATAAACGGAAGTTACAGAAACACAGAGTCACAGAATGGTTGGGGTTGGAAGAGGCTTCTGGAGATTACCTAGTCCAACCCCCCTGCTAAAGCGGGTACACCTAGAGCAGGTGATTACTAATATACATACTATGAGTATAAAACATCCATAAAATCACACTTAAATTAGTGTATACTGGTTTTTATTTAAAGTATAAGAAAAGGTAGGGAAGCTAGTCTTTTTGCTTCTGTTGGCTGCATTGCTTCTTTCTGAGTTTATTTTACAATGTCTTGGAATGTAATGTAGAAGGTATCATATGTTGTTCACTTCACTCAGAAGATCCTCTTCTCTTCCCCCAATATAGCAGATTTCTGTACTCTCTGGTAATGTGTTGTGTCCTAATGTTTACTGCCTAAATATTAATAGTAACATAGAGCCTGTTTGATTACTGAGAATTTAAGAGTATTAAACAGAGCTCCTAGCACACTACATAGCAAAGATATGGCTCCTTGTGCTGGTTTGACTGAAAATTAGTTAATTTTCTTCATGCAGTTAGAAAGCTTTCTTTTTCATAACAAGCACAGTCATTGTTTGGATTTAGTTTGAGAACAAGAGATAACACGCCAGGACAGAGTTAAGGGTTTTAATTGCTTTGGCCTGAGAGCCAATGACATTCTGAGTGCTCTGTCCACAGGTGTGAGGCATCAAGGAAGGGGGGCAGAGATGGGGCAGAGCTTGACTGACGTCTAGACTGATCAGTAAGAGTATTCCATCCCATTAACGTCATGCTTCGTATGTAAGGAGAGTCAGGATCTTCTGGTCTCTCTCTCAGGCACTCTCTCTCTCTCTATCATGTTCTTCTTTGCTCTTTTTGTCAGAGCTGAGGGAGTTCTGTTTGGGACATTTAGTTTGGCCTTTGCCATCCTGCTGCTTTGCAGAGGCCTCTGGGCCTTTCTCCCTTTTTCTTCTTTTCTCTCTTCGGGATCAGCTGTTCGGGCCCCGGTGCTGCTTCCTGGGACTGGCTGCTTGTTGTGGACAGAGTTTTTGAGGAATTGCATTGAATATCTTTTATTTTACATTGTATTTCTATTTTATATATATATTTACTAGCAGTGCATTAGTATTTTGTTATTTTATTAAACTGTTTATCTCAATCCAGGCTTCTCCCTTCCTTTTCAATTCTCTCCCCTATTTGGGGGGTGGGGAGTGTGGTGAGTGAGTGGCTATCATGGTTGTATTGCTAGCTCGGGTTAAACCACAACACTGCTACTGCTGGATGATAACTTTTATTTGCCTTCTTTCTCTGTTCAAAAGAGCTGGAGCTATGTAATGTAATAGCTACTTCCTACAGCTGTTTGTGGGATGAAAATTTGTTCCTTGTTATCAAAACGGAACACAGAAGTCACAAAGATGTAATATTTCCAAGGAACAATCTTCCAATCAATTTAAGAGTGAGGATTTTTCTCATTATAACAGACTTTTCCTATTTTCTCTATAATTTGATTTTACATCTGTAAAAGCTGCAATATTTCCTATTCAATCTTTTTTCTTTCTCTATTTCCCAGTAAAAACAACTTCAACTCTGAAGAGGTTGCTACAGCACTACATTTTTAGGTTCTAAATAGATATGGTTTTATAGTTTTGTGGCTGAAGTGACAACTATTTTTCCCATTACTGCAGCATGACAGGTTATGCACTTCTTTGAATATGCAAAGAAAGTCAGCCGTGTAAACCAGAAGCAATAATATTTGTATTGAAAATTAGTTATGCTGATACTTTCTACACAGACTCTACATTACAGATTTCTTGTCCATTGGGAAAGAGTCTAATTTGCTGGAAAACTGGGGTTTCAGCCAAAGAAAGCTTTTCAGGCAAGTTACTAGCTTTCCAGGGATTTAGATTCCTGCTCCTAGATTTACACAACGATTATGGTACCAAGTTGGATTTACGAAAGCATAGGAATTAAAGAAATGGGATCTGTATCAAGTCATGAGATTTTGAGAACTGGCATGACACGTAGGCTCCTAAGTACCTACAGCATTTTTGAAAACTGGATTAAGGCTCCTAAATCACTAATGATATGTTACGGTGAAGTATTGCGCAGTGACACCTAGCTCGCAAGTTAGAAGCAGCACAGATTTGTTAGCAGGGCACTCTTCCCTCACTTACCAGCACAGATTGTTGAACTTTTGAAACAGAGTGTTTGAACCCAGACACAATGATGTCTTAATGTGAACTTTCTAATGGGTCTCATGCAGCTCCATATGACACTGAATATTGCCTTGCAGACAAACTCCAAGATAAGGAAATTCTAACATAGTCAGTATTCACTCAGTTGAAATTTGAGTTTGTACTATTTTTGATCTTTTAACTTTGGCCTTGATTCAAACAAAAATATTGTGAAATATGAAATGTGTGTGCCACAAGAACCAAGCAGCAGAAACCTAGGCAGATGAAGTATAACAGTAAGGAGACCTTACTCTGGATGTTGTACCCAAGATGAACACCTCTATTTTAACCCAAGAAACCCCAAAGCAATGTATTGTGGGATTTTTTTTAGATATTTCTGTCAAAAAAGTAGACATTTCTACTGAAAATTTCAAAACCAGACAATTCCTTAATAACCCTTGCTTTTCTGTTTAAGCAATCTGTACATTCCATTACAAATTCCTCCTTAATGTTCAGAAGAAATAACAGGTTTGGGGAAAAATAAGGGAAAGCCTTCCAATTCCACTTTCTCTGGAGAAGATACTAAATTATAAAGAGGATTGAATGATGGAAATCAAGAGACTTATTGTGACTTTATGATGGTAGAGATTCTTGGAAGAAATAGGATGGCATAAATTTCTGGCCAAAGAAAACATATATAGCAGTTTCTGGCCAAAGAAAACTGATGTGCAGATGCTTTAAGAAGCATGCATTTCCTTAATTCATGAAGTGAACTTTGTCTGACCACTATTTTCTGTTTCCAGAGGAAAGTATAAGATTTCTTAAAAAAAAAGTCAACTAAAAAGATAGAAATCTGTCATCATTTCCCAATTGCAATATCTCAAAAATAAAAAATCCAACGTCTTCTACTTTGTTTGCCAGCAATGGTGCTTTTTATCATCTTGTTTGTAATTCAAAGAGGAAGGTTTGTCTTAGTGTGTGTGGGGTTTTAGGTTTTGTTTTTGCTTTTGTTTTTAGTTGTTAGCTTTGTTTTGTTTAAATATGTAATAGGAGTATTATTTTCAACAAGATCTTCTGGTTTTGGAGTTTGCTTAACAGATATTTTAGTATAGAAGCATATACAGATTTTTTACAAGTAGGGTTTTTCTTTTTTTGTGCACCAAGCGTTAAATTATGATTGTGTAACCACCAGCTCTGACAACATTTCTGCAGACCAAATGTTTGTGATGTCTAATGTCTGTTTGTTGCCAAGTAACCGTATGATATGTGCTAATATAACATCTGTCATATTGGCTTTGTATAGCAAGCATTATTTAAAGCTTAGTACATCAAATATTATTGTTCTCAGGCATATTCCCCTCCCCTTACAGTAACTTTTTTGGTTTTGGTGTCCTGTAGTAGATCTTGATTTCCTACCATATTACAAAACAGAAAGGCTGTGGAAACTAAAACATCAGGTCTTAGACTTCAGACAAGATTTGTATAAAGCTAATGCAAACCTGAAGTCCCCTTGGCATTTTTGCTTTTTGAACTTCATGAGGCTCCAGTCAGACCATTACTCCAGCCTATCAAGGTCCCTCTTAGTGGCAGCACACCCATCTGGTTCATCAACCAGTTTTGTGTTCCATCATCCAGGTCAGTAGCGAAGAATTAAAGTAGAGTTGTGTCACCATTTACAAGTTGGCCCAGGCACTGACCGCTGGGGTACACTGCTGGTGGTAAGCCTCCAGTTGGACTTTGTGGACTTTGTGCTGCTGTTTGCAACTCTCTGAACGCAGCAGTTCAGCTAGTTTTAAACCCACGTACTTAGTCCATACTTCGTTGCTTGGTCAAAAGACTCATAGAATCATGGAAACATTTTGGTTGGAAGAGACTCTCAAGATTATTGAGTGCAACCATTACTCTAACTCTGGCATTAAACAATGTCCATAAGAACTTAATCTATGTGTCTTTTAAACACCTCCAGGGAAGGTGACTCAACCACTTCCCTGGGCAGCTTATTGCAGTGCTTGTCAACCCTTTCTGTGAATATTTTTTTCCTAATATCCAATCCAAACCTTCTGTGGTGCAACTTGAGGCCATTTCCTTTTGTCCTATCACTTGCTACTTGGAAGAAGAGACCAACACCCTCCATGCTACAACCTCCTTTCAAGTAGCTGTAGACACCGATAAGGTCTCCCCTCAGCCTCCATTTCTCTAGAATAAACAGCCCCAGTTTTCTCAGCCGCTCCTCATAAGACTTGTGCTCCAAGTCAAGATAAAAAACATTGACTGCCCTCCTCTGGTCCACTGAGCCAGTTACCTCATCACTGAAGGATATGTATTTGAATAAAACAGGACAAAAATAGCTGCTTGAGAGGACAGAAAAGTAACAAAGAGAAGTACAAAAAAAAAAAGCCCCCAGACTGTTCTCAAGAGTAGAAATTGTAGATTTTCCTCACTTAATTTTTGGGCCACAAGAAATCATAATAAACCCAAATTTCTAGCAGAGCAAAGACAGATTCAGAAGACTAAATCACTGAAATGACTCAGAGAAAGAGGTGTACGGATCTGTGACAGAACCGGAACAGAGAGAATCAGAGAAGGTCGCCCTTTAAATCAGATTATTTTGAAACAGAGCAACAGAATTAAAAGGCTGACTACAAATCCTGAAAGAGGAAATTCTATGCAATATGTTAAAACTTTAATTGCAAGGCCTTTAAATGTCAGCTCTTTGGAAGGTTTGAAGTGGTCAGGGTGCATAGGGTCCTGTTCCCTTTACAAGGCCTCCTCAGAGGCTAAGAAATCTTATGCCGAAATGTCAGCATAATCAGCAGAAATATTTAATTATTAAAAAAAAAGCATGGAGTATCTAGAATTTGTGTTCAAATGTCAGGAGCTACAGTATTTCGAAGAACTATCTGCTCTAACTCTCAAAAAAGGAGAAAATAATAAAAGCAAGGCAGGAAGAGTTTCACACATATTACTATTCAATTCCTACTACAATAAATTACTTCAATGAGGGAACATACACTCCAGTTACTTGGGTTTGAAATCTAAATGAGAGACAGAGTATACAAAATAATAGGCCAAAAATGGAAACTATTGATAAATTTCAAAGAAAAATGTTAATGATTGTGAAAAGAAATAATCGTGAATACTAGAATTCAACTGACAAGTGAAAGTAAAGCTAAACAAGAAAATATAGCTACCCCTATTTAGTTGGAGAATATAAATGAGATTTGCTGGGAGTTGTGCAGTAAAAATAATAGAGTAATTGTTAAGAAAATGTGTGTTTGGTCTAGCCACAGAAAACATAACTCTATGATACTGTTGCCCCTTATACTTTATGTTTTAAACCTGAAGAAAAAAAGGAATGATAATAGAACAAGGGGAGTAATGTGAAAAGGGAATCTATTATGATATGCAGTGAAAATGTAATAGTGTGTGTTGCAGAATGCGTGCTTGATGTGAAATGCATGAGTATGGCTTTTCTTACTTGTTTGCCTAAACCTCATGATTTATATAGCTTTCTGGTTTGCTTCATGAATCTATTCATGTAGCTCAATTGTTAAGAATACTGCGTATGCTTTTATTAGTTTCACAGGCCTTATAAAGGATTATGCAACGTACCACTTCGCTGAAGACTCTTCTAAACAAATGCATGAGCTAAAGTGTACATATAGGAGCAAAAAAATACTCATGCGTTCTAATTGTAAATAAACATGTCAACAAGTAGTTACAGTAAGGCTTGTGGTCCATACAGATCCCTCCAGAAATCATTAGTATGGACTTCCATGCTTAAAATGTGCTAGGAAACAACTTTCCAAAACTTTTCATTTATCTTGGAACAGAACAATAACGGAAACTGCAGCATATGCAGTTTAACTAAGGTGAACTGGATTTGCTTAATCCCGTTTTCGTACAGTGGTAAAGACAAGGATGTTTTAGGGAAAGCTCCACGTAGATAAAATTGCAGAATAAGCTGAACTCAAACCAGTAGCACAGTGCATGAGTACTAAAATATTCCAATTGTAGAGGTCTTCTTTGTCCTCAGCTTATTTTGTCTGCTAGTTGTTGTCACTACAAGGGCAGAGTGAAGACGTAGAGACTGCACAAAATGTCAAATCACATTCACATTTTTTTAAGAGTGTCCTGTTACATGTGACAATCAACAGATGCGGGTGCCCTCCTCAAGGAGTATAAAAATGTTTATGAAAGTTATCCACTTAGGGCACTCTGGCAGAAGGAGAGATGGCTATTTTGGCCTAGAGGACTCCGATGAGCCAGTAATATAAACATGGGAAACCAGACAAAATTCCTGCTGAATGAAAAGCTTCATCGTTAACCTGAAACATCAGAGAATCTCCTGGTAGAAGTGCTCCTGAATTTGTTTTGTTCTTTTGCTAACAAGAGCTTTTATTTTGATTAAATACACAGGTAATAGATCACATGCTTGTTTACAGCAGCAACCTTCTTCACCATTTCTCATTTGTTTTTCAGAAGTTTTGATGTTTCTTAGACAGAAGTGGAGGGACCAACTTAACAGAGAACGCAGACAGACTAGCCTTTAATATAACATTATTTTTGTAGATGTACACAGAACATCTAATTTCCATTATCTTGGTTTATGGATTACTGTTGTACAGAAACAATAGTGTAATGCAGAGGAACTTCATGGAAGAGAGAATAAAACCACAACTATTTTGGATATTTTTGATTCTTTTAGATTTTTTCTTTGTCTTTTTGTACTTTGGATCTCTTATTTCTTTCTAGGATGAAGGGCTTAGTTTATTCCTTTTTTTCCTCTTTGTAAGATCAAAATGTAAATTCTAAATCTGCCACACAAAGAGACCATTACTGTCAAGATGTTAGGTTTATATTTCATTCAGTAGTTTTAACTACATATACGCTTTGGTGCTTTTGTGTTTCAAGACTGCATTAGCATCTGTGAAAAGAGCATTTTGATTACTTGTACTTTTTCCTTGGAGACCACTGGGAAATGTCACTGTGTGTTCAAAAAACTAACAGAAAAGAAAGTACAATATATACATCTTCTCTGAAGTCATAAGAGCAGCACAAATGTCACATCAGATTCAATTAGAGATGAGCAGATAATGAAAACCCCAACATCTGGCTGCATTTGCTCTTCTTCTTCAGTATTCAACCTGTTGTTAATCACAGGAGACACACAAGCTTAAATCATTTTAAAAGGCTTCTTGGAAATATTCTTCCCATCTACTAAGATTTCATTTTGGCAATGCCTCTTCTTTTCTCAATATACGTAATTGAAACTTTTCCATAATAATGATCTCTTTATTAGTTACTATTTTATTGGCTTCTGCACTTCCTCACAGGAAGTGCTAATATTCAGTTTAATGCATTACGTAGTTCTTTTAGAAAAATTTTCTTACAGAAAAAAAAAAAAATTGAGGATTGTAACTTTAGTTTTGGAAAAACATCAGAAGAAAGGATTAGGTGTGAGAAAAAACACTGTGTTCATTTGTATGCCCCAAAATTTTTGTTGTTGTTTTATGGGTTTTTTTTAATATGTGCTAAGGAGAATACATAAACTGACATAAAGAGACATAAACTGAAAGAAGAGGCAGCATTTTTATCTCTCAGTGCAAGATTCATGGAAACATTTCACAAGATAAAGGCTGAATTTCAATCAGTCATAGTGATAACTAAGCCACTTTAGGCAGCTCATTTGCAGTCATATGACTATGGCTTCACACACCTATCTCAGTATCTTCATATGTATCTGCCCTCAGTTTGAACTACTTGATTCAGGATATAACTAGGCTTGTTCATACAGTGAGGCAGAATATTCTTACAATGCTCTGTGCAATTCATGGCATATGTGATTTTAAATGATGCCCTTGTGAATGAAAACTAATCTGATTGTTACTGAGAAATGAGATTTAAGGTTGTTAGAAGACTCAAGCAGGTATAAAGAATTTCCTTTTTCTGAAAGGCTTTGCCATATATTTATTTTTTAAAGGCAATGATTTCTCTAGTGATATATCTGAATATATTGGGCTACACCTGTGTTAGGAGAAAGCAAGAAAAAACCTCCAAATTCTTGCATTGCATTAATTAAGTTTTACTCCACTCACAATTGCTCTGAAGAACCTCAATATTAATATTCATTTGGACAGTGACTGTGTATATTAATGTTTCAAGACTGCAAGTTCAGGCTGCACATAATTAATTTTATTGCCAAAAAAAAAAAAAAATAAACCAACTCCAAAAGCATGCACCAATGCACCAGTGTTTTCCAAGGTACTGCTGTTATCAACTGAAATGCTATAGTTTTTCCTCCTGTTCTTAGAATTACCTGTGATTCCTAAATATTGCCATCTACAGCAGTTTTTCATAAATGATGGCTTTCCAATGACAATGCTTTATTTCAAGAGCCCTCTCATCGAGTGGACACTTAAACATAGCAATACAAAAATCCCAAATCTATTGTGATAATCTCATTTTAAATCTTCTCCACTGCCATTGCTATAACATTGTCATGCTTGACAATGCTTGGTTGAATGTTGAGATGTAGTAGTTGGAGGGGTAAGAACACCACACACGCTTTATAGCCAGGCACTGGCCAACTCTGAGGGTACGAGGAGCAGGCAGCGGTGCCATGCAGTATGCTCAGAAGTGCCTGAAGGTTCAGCTTTATGGTCAATCAGACCTAATATCCCTTCTCTGTCAGAGGTGCCTTGTCCCTGAGGTCATTTGCCTGTGCTGAAAATAGTAGAATGAAGAGAGGAAAAAAGAAACCTAGGCTCAGAAAATCATCAGGAAAGTAAATTATAATGGGGAGTTCTCTTAGTTTCTACAGGTGAGCTAAGAGATGGAGGATCATTCTGAACTGCAGGGTGAATTCAGAGAAGCAGCGTGGGCTTCAAGAAAAGAACTCTGTCTCTCTGGTTCCCTTTGATTTCAAAGTGCAGGAATATTTTGCCTTAACATAGTAATGAATTCTTTCCCCATTTTAATCCTGTGCTATAGTTGCAATATCTTTCAGGAACATGTCAGTCATTTTTTCTGTAAGTGGTCTAAGTTCATAAACATAAGAGATGTAATCTCATTGTATTATCTCAGATCTCGGAAAGATCAGAAGGGTTTTCATCCTCAGAAAGTAAGTTTTACTTCAATAAAAAAGTTGAACAATAAATGTTCTAAAATATATAAAAATCAGACTCTCCAGGTAAGGCAGCCATTCCTATGAATTTTTGTCTTTGAAGGAAGTGTCCACCCAATAAACTGCCTTTCTGAGTTGCAGACAACTCCACACAGCCCTGCCTGCCTCTAAGACACTAAGACTATTTGCAATCATTACAATTTGAAAGGAAGAATCTGAGAACACTTTGTAAAACAGACATGAACATAGAACCTTGGAATTATTATATTTCTATTATAAGGATGGGGATTTTGAGGCAGTTTCATTTTGTCATGTCCAAATTAATGCTATTTTGATGTACAGTTTAGATTAAGCTTTTCTTCATTACCAGTGTTAAATTCTAACAGGTGGCTGGTTTCTTCATATAACAGAATTTTGCATAGAGCAAATGTATGTATGGTGACCATGAACATCTAAAGCTGAAGTGGCAGCTTAGAAAGAGGCGTGTGGAAGTAGGTGGCTGATGTAAAAATATTATCTTCTAGCTAGTTTCCATTTGGGAGACTGATGGTAGTGTCTCCCAGCTTCAACACTGCAAAACAAATTGATCAATATGTTTTAAGTTTACATCCAATCTGGTAGACATGACATGTGAAGTTAGGTACCTTTTCTTTGAGCAGGACAAATATATCTGCAGTTGAATCGTATCTCTGAAGTAAAACTTGAAGTAAAATACATCTTCAGAATTGGTTACTTCACTTATGTTTTGTTGGGGGATTTTTGTGTTTGTTTTTTTTTTTTTTCTTTAGGTTTTTCTAATGACAAACAAGTTTGACAACATGTTTGTTTTCAAACCATTCATTAGTCGTGATTTAGAAATCAAACATAAGATGGGCTGTAAACTTGATTTATGATCCAACAGCTTTTCTTTGAAAGAATCTGATCTGTCAAAAGCAATTTTTTGAGACAATATACCCATTTTGGTTAACTTTGTCTGGGTTAAGACTCTTGACACTTAAGTAGGAAATAAAATAAAAAGACAGCAACAGGGAAAGAGGGAGAGAGAAAGAGAAAGAAAGAAGAGGGGGAGGAGAGAGAGGGAGGTAGAAGTGCATCCATGCATCAGTAGATAAGAACATGCAGCAACTAAGATTCTTGCAAGGAGGCTTGAGAATTTCCTCATGCAAGAATAAGAATCTAAATGCTCTGTTCCTCTGTATTACAACCATGTCAATAACTACTACCTGGTGGGAAGAGAACTCTCTTAATTTTTTTAAATGCATTGAAAATAATTCTGGTTCTTTGTGTGCAATACAGAACAGGAAAGACTTTGAAATCATGGATATTTTTGTAGGACATGAAAATTATTGCCTTCTACATGTATTTATAGAAAAGAAAAAGATATTTAACTTGTTTAAGAGACCAAGCGTAGTTAAGTTTTGTATTTCTCATTTTATTTTTTGCTGTTTACTAAGAGTTTAGGAAGAAAGGATAAAATTCTGGTTTTGCTGTTCAGTTTATTAGATAACTGTGCCTCAATATGTCCATCTGAAAATTGTAATAGGAGGAATGGGTAACAAACTGAGGGCAGGGCTCCTCTTTAGAGAAACCTTGGAAAGTTAGAGAAAGTCATGGAGACCAAAAAAGGCAAATGCAACGTCTTGCTCTAGGAACGGAATAACTCAGTGCAGCAGTGTGGAAGTGAGGACTGATGGAGCAGGAAAAAGCTTTGCAGGAAAGGTCCTGGCAGCCGAGGTGGACAGTAAGTTGTGCATGAGTTGGCCAAGGCCTACTGCACAGCTCTTGGCAATAATTTGGCTAGCAGGTCCAGGAGGAACATCTGTTTAATCGTCACATCTGTTTAATATCTGTGAGGGAACATCTGGAACTCTGCCAAATTTTGGACACCCCCAGTGTACAAAAGGGCATGGATGTACTGAATTGAGTCTAGTGCATGGCCCCAGCCACCTTGGAACACCTGAAGTGGTGAAATCTCCATCCACAGAGATGTTTAAGACATAACTGGATGAGGTCCTGACAACCTGCTCTACTGGACCTGCTTTGAAAAGCAGGTTGAACCACTTGACCTCCAGAGGGTCTTTCAAGACTACTTGCTCCCGTGGTTCTGATGCATCAGTTATGTGTCTAAATCATTATTTTATGTTTTCTCTGATAAATTATCTATTGAATCTCACAAGTGATGGGAAACTTAAATTTGGAACAATTGTTTTAATAACAGCATCCTTCATTGAAGGATGACTTATCTGCATATATTAACATCCTTTACCTGTTCATTTAAAAGTAGGAAGCCTCCTAGAGACCTGAAGTACAGGACCACAGAAGTAATGTCAATATTTGCTTAAACTGAGGAAAATACTGTTTTCTAATCTACTTATTTGTTGCATTCTGATTAACTCCACCAGTTACTATATCTTTACTTACAATGAGAGAACTTTGTTTGCTCAAAGAGTTTCAAAACAGATTTAGAGCAACAGTGACTCAGAAGACATTAGCTGATGAATGGTAATTGAGTTGAGAATGACAGAACTGCAAAACTAATTTTAAATTCATAGTGGATGATGTTTAAAAAATGGTAATGTGCTGACAAATTATGAGCCTTTTCAGAGAAGTTAAGAAATGGGAATGACTAATTTTGCAGTTTAAGAAAGAATATATTTCAAATACTTTTCCTTTCCACCCACTATAGCCTGCAGGGAAAAAAAGAAAAAAAAAAAAAACAGAGAGACAAAGAGAACTAAAAAGCATTCAAAGTAGTGAAAGAAAAGTAACAACCCAGAGATGTTGCTGAACAATCTCTCACAGTTGTGGCTCTCTCCAAAGTCTGTAGTATAGAATGATTTCCTATAGAGACTAAAAACTGCTATTGGAGAAATGAACTGAAAGAGGGTTTGTGGACAAAACCAAGTTCTTTTCCCATCCTTGAAGAGATACTGCAATTCAGCCCTAAATTTGATGGGTCAGTGTCTCAGACACCAATTGAGTGGGTTTATGCTCTGGTCAAGTAAAGGAAAAACTCTGTAAAGCAGAAGTGTAGGAGTTGATTAGGGATACATTCTGTAATTGCTGCAAAGTTGAAATTAATACTGTAGATTTTAAAGGGCATTGATAATTTAATGAAAGAGCAGAGGAAAGGTAGTAAAGAGAATGTAACTAAACCTCTCCTGCAATTCAGCTGACAGGAGATGAGTGTGTTTAGTAGATTAAACCCATACACATGTGGATATGCCTGTGTCAGTACGAAAGGGAAGAGTGATTTTGACAAGTTGGAGGGAACAAATATTATAGAGTTATATCAAAATGTCAAATGTACTTTAAATCTTGACAGCCCATAATCTGTGTTAAAGACTAAAGTATGAATTGATGTTGAAAAGCAAAATATCAAAATGCTCTAGGTGACTGCAAAAGTTGGAGCTTTCCCATGAATATTTACTATCAATTTAAAATAAATAAAAAAATAAATGAATGTTCTTTTTTTTTTCTTCTAACATACACTCATCTGTTAGATATCAGTAAAGAGTACATTCACTAACAACAACAAAAGTAGTAATAATCAATGACACTTCTATGAATAAAATATATAGATGATTAATCTAGTAGAATAGCCACACTATGTAGCTACGTGGTTTGAACATGCTTCAGTAACCTGCAGAAGGTTTTTTGACCACTACAAAACTCTTCCCATTCCACAACTTTCATAAGTCTACTAATACTGTTTCAGGCTAGATCAAAAGGGAGGAGAGAATTCACCATATTGGGAATATTGGTATTATTTCACTGTATCCGTTCCTTGGATTTTGAAAACTTAATCCTTTTCTAGTACTCCACTTTCAACAGTTTCAGTGATGGTAACATCTTTTTATGTAAATTTTTCATAAAATATTCAAAGTTGGTTTACAGTAACTGAATTTATATTATTTCTCCGTTAATGACTATATTTGACAGAAAGATAATTAAATGTTATAACACTATGAAATGCTGGATACTATTTATGAAAATACAAAATTTTATCATGTCAGTGTGTGTTTTTTGTGAGGGTTTAAAGAGATGACTATTTTTAACACTAGTACCTTCAATATCTTAGCATGTGAAAGTTTCTACATTTTGGTGCTATATTCAATCTCTAAGCAAAAATATTTGCAGCTACTGAAGGCATGAACATTAGTTAAACAAAAGAAAAACTAAAACATTCCTGAAAAACCAAATGTAAAATCAAGTCTTATTCTACCCAATAATAAACAGAAAACTATACATGTGAATTTCTTTCCTTTCTAGCACCACTAACAGATAAGCCGCCAAAGCTTTTACACCCCTTGGAGAGTAAGCTGACAATTCAGGAGACCCAGTTAGGTAAGTAGCAAACAAATAATTTCTATTCAAAGTGTATGAAGATATTAGAAGTGTTAATGCATGATGGTAATGTGATGGTATGTTTGCAATAACAATTCCATTGAAAAGGCATTAGACAGACTTTGTTTCTATGCAGAGATGTATCATACACCATCTAGAAGATTGTTGTTCACAATGAATCTGTAGTAATTATGACTGAATACTAAGTTCTTGAATATTACTAGTTTTTACCTTTGCTGAAAGTCTATAGTTATAGGTATACATGGGCTTTTCTTTCTAAACTTCCCATTTCCTGTATATCTATATATATATTTACTGAGGGATTCAGTGGGATTTTGTGGTTTAAATTCTGCTTGCAGGACTTCTTTACTTTGGAGATTACTTACAGAACTGCAGAGATGTTCTGTAATTATAAATGTTTTGCTGGTCTAAACCAATCTGGCAAACAGTGAGAAGTTAACATACTGGCATCGGGTTATTCTGAATGTATGAATATATATGTAAAGATGAATGGAGAGAAACTGATGCATGAAGAAACTGTTTTGTTTCACTTTTTGTAGCCTAGTGGATGGTGGGTATGTATTGTCATTTTGGTCTCTTACTGCTATACAGATAATTAAGGCTCCAAAGCTACATGTGTGAGTTATAACAGTTTGTAGGGTATGACAGTCCATCTCCTTTGTGGATCAACACAGAAGGCAACTTGTAAGAAACAAACAGTTCTTAGTAGGTTGCACTGGAATTATGCTTTGGTGTCAGAACAGTAACCTATTGATAGATCTTCTAGCATGTTACCTACAGAAACAAATGGAAACAAATCTGATGGTTGTTTAAATCTCATAGTAAGAAAAGAAAAAAAAAAAAGAAATAAAGCAAGCAGAACTCAGTACATTCTGCAAAACAACACCAGGACAAGCAGAAGGCTTGCAAATTAACCCTGACAGTCATTGGGAGAACATTTTATGGTACTAGCCAGCCTATAGCTAATGGTGGCCAGAATAATTTGTCTTTGTTTTGATATTAATAAAATATTACTTTAAATGATTGATGCTATTCAGGTAATATCCTGAGATACTGATATATGTATTTTCAGAAACAATTATATAGAAAAGGGGAGGTGTAACTTATTTCCCTCTAGAGCCAATTTCTGTTGTTCTGAGTGTATTGCTTCTGATATACCAACTCAGAAAACTTTTTCTATGTGATTTTATTTTTTAATTTGAATACAAGCCTAGGGAACAGAGGGTAAAGTAATTCCACACATTTTTTTCCTAACTGAGGTTGCTTACTGAGATTGCTTACTGCGATATATTTGATGAAAACAAACAAACAAACAAAAAACAAAAAACCCAAAAGACAGAACTTTTTGGGGCTTTGAAGTTGTCTTGCTGAATATACTATATGGTTGAGACTATTTCAATGAGTGTAATTATTAAGGCTAGCTAGAGGGTTTTTATCTATGATTTTTAGAACTAATCATATCTTTGATTTCTCATAGTTCTAAGAAACAGATTAAATAATTTGAGAAGTGCTGGATTTGGAAAATAAACTTTTCAGAAAGTTAAATATCTATTGGTGAATATGAAAGAGTTAATTTGAAAATGACGCTTTCACACACAGATAAGAAAGTCTGACCGTAAATGAATGTGAAGCTATAATATTTAGCTGTATATCAACAAGCTACAAGAATATATTAATTTGTTGTTTAAAAGCCTGTGAAAAATCTATGAGAATGAGCAAGTGTAAAAAAGTTATAGTTCCCTGACACAAAAATTATGTTGTTACACTTCAGATTTAATGTCTTGGTCCTGCTGGATAATGTTTGCAAGGTCTGTGTTTTGCTTTCACTGAGGAAAGCTAGTGTTCGTTCATTTCAGGGGACCAGTTCATACCCTGCAAAAATTGCAAAGATGGGATTCACTTAGCCAAACCGTAGAAATTTACCTGAGCCAACAGCCTCCTACCCACCTGAGGCTTGGGGTGACCACATGTTGCAGGCTGGTCTGGACACTGCCAGAAAACATGTAGTCCTATAGAGTGGTTTTGGGATGGTGTGTTTGTTCCTTATTTGAAAAATAAATATGTTGGTGGAAGAGGGAGAAGTAGAATGAGTGTCACAGAGAAGTGAGAGCAAGGCATGAGGAGTTTGAGGCAGTCTGGGATTTTGTTAACAGGTCACTAGCCAGTGTGGTGGGAAGCTGGGGCAATCCCTGCTGTGCCCTCACATTTCTGTGCTTCTTACCTTGCAGTCCTCCGCATTGAGTTGGGAATAAAGCAGGTTGCAAATGTAAGGCCATACCCTGGAGAGTGCATACATAATTTACAGGGATGTGTGTGCTTGTGCAGGTGCACATGGTGTGCTGGAACGTCAATAGCAATGGTTTATCTCAAAATTTTCTCCTGCTGGCAGACCTCTGGGAAGTGGTACTTGGCACACTTTTGAGGAAGCCCTCAATAACCCCAGTGTGTTTGTAGATGAAGTTGCTACCAGAGTTCAGTTCTTAAACAGGGTACCTTCATCCCATGTCTACATCAAGGTGGGAAGACTCCAGGTGTATCTCGTTCATTTGGCACCAGCACTGGTGAGTGACAGAGATACCTGACGTTTATTGCTAAGATATATTAGTCTCTTCTATACACGAGCAGTTAAAATTAATATCATGGGACCACAGACCTGTTTTATTACTATGTTGCATGGCATCTGTAAAACTGCAACAGACCAAAAGGTGACTGCACATTAAGGAATGGGTTTCTCTAAGGGGTGACAGATAGAGTGTTATGGCATAAGTTAGCAACTGCAGTTTGACTTGCTAAGACAAAGAAAACCAAAGATGGAGATTCTGCAGTCCTTAACCCTATGAACCTACAGGCTCCCTTAACACTCAAGCTATCCATAGTCAGCCATGGGAAAGGTGTCCAGCTATTCATCTGATGTCTGGGAGAGTGTTAAGCCTGGCTGCATTGCAATGAGCAACCTTCGAGAGTCACAGGAATCCTCAGACCTCATCTGAAATATCTTTTTATCATACTGAATAGTCACCAGAAAAGCACAGGGTAGAAACTGAAGGAGAAATTCGTTTCTCAAAGGCCTTTCTTAAGAGACAGCATGACGTGGCCAAGTCATGAAGTAGAGAAATCCTAAATGAAAAAATAAAAAAATGGTTCTCAAGTTATCCTGTTTTGCATTTAATGTTTTGTTGTTTGTTTTTTTTTTTGTTACTTCACTTTCATTTTTTTTAATCAGTAACTTAATCCTGTTGCAAGGTAAAAATAATTTTTAAGCTTTTCTCTGTTTAAGAGAGTTCTTAGGTAGCTGTGGTGACCTCAACATAAACTTTCCCTGGAAGCAATGACACCAGATAAAATGTTATGTCAAATACAGTATCCAGTTACAGTCCTCAGTTACACACTGGTGCCCCTGGCCCCACCCCTCCAGGGTTTCACACCAAAAACAAGGCCAGCAGCCTCAGTGCTGCATTGCAGTCTCGAACCCCTCAACTCCAGTGATCCAACCGACTCTGCCTAGCAACAGAGCTGGGACAACAGGCACACGCCACCGCACCCAGAGTCTTGCATGTGGGTAGGAACAACCCCAGGTTCCAGTATAAGTTGGGGAATGACCTGTTAGAGAGCAGTGTAGGGGAAAGGGACCTGGGAGTCCTGGTGGACAACAGGATGACCATGAGCCAGCACTGTGCCCTTGTGGCCAGGAAGGCCAATGGCATTCTGGGGTGTATTAGAAGGGGGGTGATTAGTAGGTCGAGAGAGGTCCTCCTTCCCCTCTACTCTGCACTGGTGAGACCACATCTGGAGTATTGTGTCCAGTTCTGGGCCCCTCAGTTCAAGAAGGACAGGGAACTGCTGGAGAGAGTCCAGCACAGGGCAACAAAGATGATTAAGGGAGTGGAGCATCTCCCTTATGAGAAAAGGCTGAGGGAGCTGGGTCTCTTTAATTTGGAGAGGAGGACACTAAGGGGTGGCTTCATTAATGTTTATAATATATAAAGGATGAGTGTCCCGAGGATGGAGCCAGGCTCTTCTCGGTGACAACCAATGGTAAGACAAGGGGTAATGGGTTCAAACTGGAACACAAGAAGTTCCACTTAAATTTGAAAAGAAACTTCTTCTCAGCAAGGGTATCAGAGCACTGGAACAAGCTGCCCAGGGGGGTTGTGGAGTCTCCTACTCTGGAGACATTCAAAATCTGCCTGGACACATTCGTGTGTAACCTTATCTAGGCGTTCCTGCTTCAGCAGGGGGATTGGACTAGATGATCTTTTGAGGTCCCTTCCAATCCCTAACATTCTGTGATTCTGTGATTCAGAAGTATACTTCCTTCAAGAAGCTTGGAGCCATGATAAGATGAGGAGTGTTTTTCACCTGGCTCTGAGCCACTCTGTGGACTGGCAGCAGTGTATGCCAGGGAGGGGAGAAAAACAGGCAATGAATGGGAGGCAAGGGGAGGCAAGGCAGAGGTAATGAAGAAAGACCCAAGGAACTACTTCTCACAATATTCTTCCTCTTACCCTCAATACACTAACAAAATCCAATGAACCCTGCTAACATAAAAAACCCTAATAATAATATTTTAAAAAATACTCACATTTTAATTCAGACCTGTTTCAGCTACACCTGTCTTTCAGGTAACATTTTTTTTTCCCATCAGCGCTATCAAATATCTGTCTTCCTCAAGGAAATAGCAAGATCACTCTTAGTCTCACTGGAAAAAATCTGATTTTAGTATCCTGATGGTCCATCTTCATGTTACTAAAGAAGTCAGGTATGTCTCCACAACAGGCAGTAATGGATCTGAAGGATCCGAATTAAAAACAAATAAACAGCTAAACCCCCTCCAACTACCACACACACACAAAAAGCCTCACAAAAACCTTGTTTTAAACACTTCACAAGCTAATTTGCCTGTGTCCTCTGTATTTTTCATTGTTTTAGCTTGTTCTGCACAAGGCTGTAATTTGAAATGCCAAAATTCACCTAGAAAAATAAAGCAATTGTTGGTTTATTTTTAGCTAAGCTTGATGTTAGAGAAAAGTGAAAAGGAATAAAGATCTTCCAGCACTATATGAATGGACCTAAAAGATAAGTTTGTACAGGCACCTAAACACTTTCTCTGTCATCTGAATGAAATGAGTTTTCCTGAATGTCATCCAGCACTAAGAAATTACTATTGCAACCAAATATGCAGTGATTTTTTTTTTTTCTTATTTGCTTTTAGGGCATTATTTTCAATAAAATTAAATTAAATTAAGTGTTACCTAATGAATTGGGGCTGGCTTCTCTCTCCTTTTTCCCCATACATATTCAAGAAATAATGTAATTAAACCTGCTTTTAATGTATTATTTCTAAAATAAGAATACAAAGAGGTTCCAGAGGTAAATCATGAGAGAGAGGAGAATGCTACTTCATTTGTATCATTGTGTTGTCATAAAAATCTTCCACACAAATTGGCCTTGTTAATGATAAAATTCCTCCTTAACTAGCTTAATCAGTAGCTGTATATATAAAGTGATATGAAATAACTAGCAATCTGTACCACTTTCAGTATGAAAACAAAAATGAAAGAATATCTAAAATGAATAATTTTTATCTCTACACATTTCATCTAAATACTGTATTCACTCTGTAACAGGAGCAGATTCTCTTTCATTATGATACAGGGATTTTAAAGTTTATCTGCTTGATAAACTTTCTTTAAACCAAATTGATCTTTTTTTCAATTAGATGGTTCAATTGGACACTTTGATTCTTTGATATATTAAATTATTAGATTAACATAATATTGGAATAGTCAAAACTATAAATTCCAAATCTACTTCACATATAAGATCTGTTTCTTTATTGACCTGAGACTGGGGTTTTCTTTTCAGGAAACAACTAGGTGTTTTGTTGTTGTTTGTTTGTTTGTTTGTTTTTAATGCAAAAAGAAAAAAAATATATAAGTCCTTTTATTTCTGTTTGAACTATTTATTTTAAAAAGTTAGTTTTTAACTATTTAAACTGTTTTAAAATAAAGTTTTCATTAAGAAATTCCTAGTCTCACTGTTCTAAAATGTTTTGTATTAATGTCGTATCGTAATTTATGGGCTAAATTTCAGTTTGGTGTACTCAACTAGTCAAATAGTAGGACTTCCAATGGAAAAAGCTTTGCTTAAAGACTCACTTGCACAGCTAATAATTTGTCTGCAGACTGGTTCATGAAAACTCAATTGTCTGAAATGTATTTTTTTAAATCCAAACAGATACAAGCCGACCAAAATCTCATGCACGCTGTTTTACACATTCTACTGGCATTTTCAACTCAGCTTTCCAATTCCAAGTAGAGAATTTTAGCACAGAAGTATGTTCGAGAATAAAAAATAGACTGAAGACTTCCAAAGGTCTTGACTCAGGGGGAAAAAAAAAAATCTAGTGAAGAAAACCACATTTTAACAACGGAGATTTTAATCACTAAGATCCGGTTATTTAAAAAAAAAAAAAAAAAGTTTCCTTGGTACTCTACAGTCCCTACTTTAGACTTTCAACCTCCAGATTGCAATAATTCAACTATTCTGTAGCTGAGGCTGTCCATGAAGGGCCAAAAATAGTTTACTAGAAAAGAGGCAATAAGTGAGTCGGAAACATTGAACTGCCCTAAGGAAAGGTTATCATTTACAGCTCAGTGACAACATGTCAACTGATATACTTTCCACTCTTTTTCCTAATTTAATCAAACCCTAAATTGTCATAATTAAGATAATTAGAAATATCTATGTACTTTAAATGGTTATTTTTCACTCTTTCTCCAACTGTGTGGGCATCTGAGAATAAATGCATATACATGCATACCTAATCTCTCTCTATTTATATAACATATATATATATGCACATGTATAGATAAAACTTGACAATGCATTTGTGCAAAATTTATCTCAATTTATTAATGCAGGATATAACTTATTGAAACCAAAATCATAATAAATCCGGAATACCATATACCAAGAAATGCAATTTAGAAATGGAATCATTGAATCATAGAATAGATAGAAAATAAGCATATAATGTATGTGATTTCCACCTTGGAAACTTATACACCTAAACAGACTGTAAGTTTGTAAATCTGAAACATCAGGAGTCACATTATTCTGTGATTGTTTTTGCCAGTCTTGGCTTCAAGTTATACTTTGTATTTCTAAATTATATGAAGGTGCTTCGTTGTATCTCATGTTGAGAGACACACAAGTGTTTCCTTGCATGCAAAAAATAAAATATCACTTAATGTTACTATGGGAAAGCATTAAAATGTTAAGAAGTGAATATCAAAATAAAAATTTAATACTGTGTCCTAAGTACTTGTCATTGCTAACTATTTTAAATTAATGATTCATAACGATTTCAAATTAATGAATGCCTTCAGAACATTTTGCTTTAGAAATGCATATCTCTTGTGATCAGCAATCGTCTTACTCCCAGGAATTATTTTCCAGTTTTAGAATAAATGCTTTCCAGCATTATTGGTGAAGTCAGTACATGCTCATGCAGTCCAAATTAGGAGTGCTTTTTCAAGAAGCTGCATTGAACATTGTTTTTGTCTTTTATATACTATAAATGTGTAGATTGTATTAAGGTTTAGTGCTGTACACAGGTTTCATTCTGAAAAAAATCCATCTAAATCTGCATGTGTACTTAATAGTTATTGTGAATTTGAGTTTGTCTTGTAAATAGAAAATGGAAAGTTCTTTGGAGGAACAATGAGGGGGTGAGTGGCTAAATAAATTCTTACAGTTTAGAACATCACAATAGTATGAATATTTTGAAACAGTTGAACAGGATCTTCTTTATGTTTGTTAACAAATGTGTAACACTTGAAGTTCAGATTGTTTGTACCTAGATGCATACTTGTTTGTTTACATAGCATATTACAGATTAATACAAAGGATATAGTATCCCTAGATATACTCAACACACATTTATTATGAATGGTGTACCAATTCACTAGCTATTTAATTTTAAATTCTATTTAATGCCCGAGGAACTTGAAAAAAATGCTCATGGAAATTCAGTTTGATGCTACATAGCATAACTGATTAAAAAAAATAATACCACAATAGTTTATTTATGGCATGTATTGTAAACCTTCACATAAAACTTTGGTAGTGATGAATGCATGATCAATTACTATTGGTCAGTGAACTGCTTTGATTTGGGTTAGGCTTGAGAGTAAGAAGATACATATGGTCATTAGTTCCATATTACTATTACTTCCATATTACTATTACTTGCATATTGCTACCATATTTGACAACAAATTACAGAATCACAGAATCACAGAATGTTCGGGATTGGAATGGACCTCAAAAGATCATCCACTCCCCCTGCCGGAGCAGGAACACTTAGATGAGGTTACACAGGAAGGTGTCCAGGCGGGTTTTGAATGTCTCCAGAGAAGGAGACTCCACAACCCCCCTGGGCAGCTTGTTCCAGTGTTCTGGTACCCTTACTGAGAAGAAGTTTCTTCTCAAATTTAAGTGGAACCCCTTATGTTCCAGTTTAAACCTATTATCCCTTGTCCTACCATTGGTTGTTATTACCAGCAATGTCTTTAAAACTTACATGTCAGTCATAATTTGTGCCCTATATCCCCCTCAGAATGCACTAGACAGCTATGAGCAAAAGACAAAACAACAGTATTTTCCACAATCTATCCTCTTTCAATTTATTTATCCTTTTGCCTAAGGCAGAATTCTGACAATGGAATACTTAGATACTTTTTTAATGGTTCCACACAGAAAGTAAAATTTCCCCTGAAACAATAAATTTATTCAGTGCTTAGAGTTGTGCTGGTTTGACTGAAAAGGGGTTAATTTTCTTTGCGCAATTACAAACCTTTCTTTTTCATAGCTAGCACGCTCATTATTTGGATTTAGTTTGAGAACAAGCAGATAACACCCCAGCACAGAGCTAATGTTTTTAATAGCTCTGATCTGAGAGCCAAGGACACTCTGAATGCTCTGCCCACAGGTGTGAGGCAGTGAGGCAGAGCTTGACTGACATCCAGACAGGTCAATGAGAGTATTCTATCCCATTAGTGTCATGCTAGTTATTAAAGAAATCAGGGCCTTCCAGTTGGCCCTCTTCTGCTATCTCTTGCTCTCTGTCTAGGGGGCAGCTGGGGAAGGTCTGTGTGAGACGTTTAGTTCGGCTTCTTACCATTTTGCAGAGGCTTCTGGGCTTTTCTGCCTTTTTTCCTCTTTTTTTTTCGCTGTTGGGGACTGGGTGCTGCTTGCTGGGACTAGATGCTCAGTTGTGGATGGAGTTCGTGAGGAATTGCCTTGACTTTTTATTTCCATTTTGTACATATTTACTAGTACTGTATTAGTATTTTGTTGTTTTATTAAACTGTGTTTGTCTCAATTCAAGTTTTTCCTTTCCCTTTCGATTCTCTCCCCTATTGGGGGAGGGCGGGGGATGAGGTGAGCAAGCGGCTATCCTGGTTGTATTTCTAGCTCAGGTTAAACCACTACAAGCCTTAATGCCAGTCTGAAAGTACACACAAGAGATAAGTCCAAATACAAAGAAACTAGGATTGAACGCTTGTTTCACCGAACTCAGCGGTAAGTCTTGTGAACCATAGAGCTAGGAAATTAAAAGACAAAGGATGCACCCCATTCAGTAAAACTGGAATTTAAATCTACACCTCAGGATTTAGTTACTTGTAAGGCCTGTCTTGAGTATCTATCTTCATCTCTGCAGTAGACATCACCTTCTAGTGTATCAATCATTTCAACTGCTTAAAGTATCCTTCAAATAGATTTTTTGTTATATTACAAAAATACTGGTCTCATTCCGATAACTAGTTTAGAATAACTGAAAATATTGTAGGAAAGGAAATATGAGAAAAAAAATCATACCTATCAAGAAATAAAATGTATCAAGTGACTATTCATATTCACTACAAAACCAAATGAAGCACATACTTCAGTTAACCCACATTAGGGTTATCAAGAAAGAATTACAACAAGCATTTCAAAATTACCTCTCTCTGTACTAATGTAATGGATAGATTTGAGATGTGAGGCTATAGGGTCATATGTTTTGTTTCTTTCACAGCTCTTTCTAGACAATTCATTTCAAGTAATAAATGCTTGCATTTTTAAATAATTCATTCAGGGTCAGATTTTTCATGGGATTTCTATCAGCATGTATGGTACATTTCTGCTTATTAAAAGTCATAGGAGGACTAGCTTCTTGGTGCTGATTTTATCATACTTTTAGAGATTGATACTAAAAATACCTACAGGTTTGTTGCAGTTTAAATATTAATAGAGACTTTCTGTGGGTATCCTGTGTGTGTTTTTAATCTCTCATCAGTTTCTTTCAAACAGAGGATTCATTCTGCTTCAGTCATAATTAGAAAATTAGAGGATTTTTCTTTTTTTGGAAGATATTTTCAAATTTTAATATGGAGATTCAATTCCTGTATGAAGAAATATGCCTTGCATATAAAGCAGGCAATATTGTACAATCTTTTTTCCTCTTTTTTTTTTTTTTTTTTTTCCTTTGTCAAATGGTAATGAATGTCAAAACAGGCATTTTATCATTGATACAGTATCCAAAGTGACATTTTTAGTTTCCCACTGCTTTGGAAAGGTCAAGTATTTGCAAAAGCTTATAAACATGAATACCTCCCATCATATGAATACTCAAACCAGTGAGATTATTCCTCTTTGTAAAAAACAAACAAAGAAACAAGCAAAAGATATAGTTACAAGGGAAAAGTCTAAGACTACAATTACTTGGAATTACTATTGAGGAATGAGCAGTCTTTAGTTTGTCCAGAGTGTTGTTCAGAACAATTTACTTACTATAGTACAGACAAATGCATTACCAAATGCATTACCAAAAATAACAATTCTACCTAGTTTAAGTCAAAAATTGAAATAAGGATCGTAATGATATTGTAGTATTTACTGGATGGACACATACAAAGGGTAACAGTGTACTTGAAAGACTTTTCAAAGAACATTGGTAACTGTTACAATTCCCTGACTGTTGTTTTAGTTTTATGAATACTGCATCCTTTTTCAGAGTTGTTTTATTTTTGGAGTTCCTTATGTCAGTCACTCCTTGAGGTAAAGAGAACAAAGTAGGGAGAAATTGGAATTTGGCTTCCAGGTCAGTCTGAGTCAGTATACCAGCAGTTCAAGAAAGAAGCATCTGCTTTTGCAGAAGACATTCTGGGGAGTAGGCAAATTTTGCTGCTGTGTCATGGAATCTGAGGGCATGTGAACTCCTTTTTTTTGTTGTTGTTTTCTGTTTAAAATGCTTGTGACACTGTCAACGTGAAAGAGGAAGATATCTAAACAAAAATACATTTACAGTCAGATGCACAAAAAATACTTAGATGCCTAACTTCCATTGCTGTCAATACCTTTGTGTTCCTGCTATTTATATATTATTAATAGTGTTCACTTTGTCCAGCTTGAGACCTCTGACTCAAATAGGTTCTTCAATTATTCATTGAAACCTCTTGAGGACACACAATTGTACTGGTCAGCCAAGATAACCATTAACCATGTGATGTTTCGTGATTGCTTTAATGCAGTGTAAATCTGTGCTGCTCTGACACCTGCCCCTGTCAGTCTTCTTTCAGCCAGCTTCAGCACTCATGCTCACAGAATTTGTGAGATGACTGAAAAAGTAATCCCAAAGGAAAGAAAACCGATCTTGGCTAGATGGTATCATAATCCGTATAACTGATGGTGACATGGGTGCAACAAACCCTATTGCCAAGACATAGTGAGAGTGGGAGTCCATAGCCAGGGAGAAAAATGGGGCAAAGGCTACAAAAAGATGTTTTGGCAGAAATTGATTATGAAACAGCACTCTAAGTCAATACTTGGTCACAGTAAGTTCCCCATAGGGTTGATATGGATCAAAAGGTATCTGTATGACATAAATCACACTGAATCAGAGTGGAACTTCTCTGCAGCTTCCTGTATCTTCCCATGAAGGTGGATCTTGTCTGGCGTGCTGACAACTCATTCCATTCACTGTAAAGGATTTTAGACTCTTTGTTTAGACATCTGGGTTGACATACCTGAAGTGGGAGTATGTCAATATCTTCCTTCGTGATACCTATACATAGCAGGCAAATGCTAGCCTTTCAAAAATATTTCAAATAGAGATTACAGAAACATTTTGGACAATTGGACACCATGAGTTTTATAATTGAAAATGTCATTGGTACGGTATATAATAGAAGTTTATAGCCTGTATCTTCTAATGTGTTTGTATTTTTCACTGTTAAAATCATTGAAATGTACCTCCGTAACTAAGATGTGTTAATGACATAGCATGGCCAAACAGAAGAGATAATTCCATCACTATTTTGAAGTTATTTAAAGCTATACATGAATCACACTGTTACTTGATTGGCTGTCTGGTATCCAGTTACAGAAACTTGAGAGCAAGGAACACATTTTACTGTGACAAAATAAAAAAGTATATTAGTCATGTCTACTCTTAAATTAGACATTTATTTATTAATTGTACTTGCTTGATCTCCTTTGTACTCATTTTTATGAGTAAAAAAACATACTACTTGATGGTTCTTGGTTTTCAGCAGAACTGTACATGATAAATTAGTGATACTGAGAACAACATGAATATTTTTTAAGAATTGATTTTAGTCATACAGTGCATCAAACTTCAAAGGCAATTTTTTTTTAGCATATGATATTTTCAATGGTAAATTTTCATTCTTTTAGTGTTGTCATGTCAGAAGATTTATTTTTCAGACTTTTTTTAGTTTCTTCTCTTAGTGGCATAACAAAAAAATAATCTCAAGATTGTTCCTGCCTTTGAAATATTGCTTTGTTATGGAAAGAACATATTGACTTTAATCCAACCTGCACAAATGAGGTTATTGACTCTATCTGTGCAATATAGGGAAAGGTATCGCATGACTAATCTTAAGATTGTGGGATACCTTATTTTTGCTTTTGTCTGCCTTCTTGTTATAGGCAATCATCAATGTAAATGGTTCCAAACACACTATTTTAAAAGTAAATCACTTGGCTTTTGGAATTCTTCCCTTTTATTCTTTGCATTGGAAACCAGAGGTTTCTGTAAGAATAGTGAGCTTCTGTGATCCAGATTATATGTGCCAAGCTCCCAAATCCCAACCCTCACTGCCTTTATTGAGTGCATGCACTAGTTTTTTCAACTCTATTTTGCTTAAGGTTTTTATGTAATTAGAAGTTCCAGCCTGAAGTAGATAAGAAGAGAAGACTATACCAAGAGAATTTGGTATCTCTCAGAGCTTAAACATCTCCGCCTTTGAGCTTTGCTTTTCATTTAGAAGTGTCATCCTTATTCTGGGAAGATGGTGTCAGTGATCGATCTATCACCTACTACTCTGCAGTATCCCTGCCCCTATCTCCTGTTTTGCTTTGTGGCAATCTGTTAACAAGTGTGGGTGTGGACAGACTCCTCTGAGCTGTCATAATATCCCAAGGCATGAAATGCAACTAATGAGTTTTTGTGTCCTAAATTCACTGTATGTTATTCAGAATTAGCCTGATGGATGAGAGGATCCTCACCGGAGCTGGGCAGTCACCCCGCTGGGAGAGTATTTCACCACCAAGGCTGGACCTGGAGGCAGCTCTGAACTGCCACAGGGGAAGAGGCTCCACTGAACCTAGAGCATGGTTAACATAAATGTCCTATTAATCCAGAGGCTGGATTACTCTCCAGATGGCAGCCCATGCTCTAGGGCTGAAATGAATCTAACTCTTCTTGGAAAGAAGTGAATATAAAGCAGCCTATTTCTAGGTCTGTAATCAGCATGTCTGAGCATTTCATGGAGTTGTCTAAATCCTCAGGACAGTAAAGGTTTCAGACAGGCAGAGGCAGAGTAGGAAGACAAAGCTGGGAGAGCCTGCAGACCAGTCTAATGCACTATAAGAAAAGCCTTAACCACCAGCATGCTGACAGTAGTGGTTAGCGAGTGTAAGATTCCTTGATAACCTTGACCCCAGGTAGATATAGGTAAGGGATGTGCCAAAGAGATTTGGAAGTGGAGCTGATTCCACTTCAGTACAAGCACCTGGTATGCTGGGTGCTACTTCTACAGCTCCTCAACCCACATACATAGAGAAAAGCATTGAACTGCCAGTAGCAGTTTACAAGCAATCCACAGATGAAAAGGAGGACTTCACTAGTTAGAGATGACTGAAGAAGGAAACAGTGGTGTATGTATAATTGCTGGTTATTTCCACATCACTTAATTGGGGTCTCAAGAGTGGCTAAGTTGTTGTAGATCAACTGAGCCTCAGTAATTGACCCCTGGCAGCATTTCCTGAAATATGTATTCAGTGCATTTTAAATGCAAAGTAAAACATTGTTGAAGTTTAAGATAGGAGAATTTTCTTTGCTCTTTCAAATGGGTAATAGTACACATTATCACTCACTGTGACACAGAAAATGTTATGCAATTCCTTGAACTGCAATAACACATTTGTGAATTAAAGAACAATACCGAATCCTTACTAAATGATCTATCTAATATGTATTTTTTTTTCTATTCAGAATGTAAAGTGATACAGCTACTTCAGAATTAGGAATGATAAATTAGTTGAAATTACTGTCTGGACCATTTTAACTTCTGTTGCAAAGCACAATGCATATACACTGCTGTGTACATCAAAGGTACATCAAAAGTTATATTCTGCTTTGAAACCTCAAAATATTTTTCATATTCACTTCTGTTATCTGCTAGCAGTACAGCAATTTATCATGTATGAATGCCATTTCTAGGAAGTCCCATTTTTTTCTTTGCTCTTCTTAAAGCAGGGACATACCATTAAGTACTTACAAACACATAAAATAAAAGAGGCTATTTATTTGTAATTCTTATGATCTTTGTATACAGAATAATAACTTATGTGTCCTATTTCAAGGGTATATTTTCATACACTAAAATTCTGTAATTTACATACCCCAAAATGCATTATATATATAGGTAAATACATGTATATAAATTTACTTTGTTTATGAAAATATAATATGTTGTTGCATTTGAATGAAACTTTCAGTTTTTTTGTTTTGTTTTGTTTTGTTTTTCAAATTAATTAGAAAAACCACACCACAAATCAAGTACAATAGTCTAAAAATTATGACCAGTTGTTTTTGCAGCTCATATTTTGCAGTGCTGAAATATAGTCAGCTACATCAGGAGACAAAAGTAACAAAATCTGAACAAAATTAAAACTAATTTTTTTTTTTGTTGAAATTTTACAGTTTAAACTAGAGGAAAGATAAAAATATACAGTCTAAATAATGAAAAGCCAACATAATATGTAAGTATCATCAGTTTTATTCCCTAGTAAATTCCATATATAAAAAGAATACTTTTTCTTCTTTTTATGAAGGATATAGAAGAATGTATTATTTTAAAGCCAGCAGTCTACCTTTAAATGTAGCTTTTTGAAGGGAAAATGTTGGATTCTGGCTTTCACATGTTGCCTGTGTAGATTACAGGCACAAGTAGGACCAGATTACAGTAACTGTAGATTTTACAGGCTGTGACGAATAACAATAATTCCATTAAAAAAAACATGTTATCTTACACCCAAGTGAAAAACCACATCCTGCATCATTATTCTTATAGTAGTAAGCCATAGAAGTGTTTAAAGAGACAAGGAGAAGTTGGGTTTTGTCTATTGACTGTTTTCTAATAAATAACAAAAAGAAGATAAATAAATTGTTGTTAAATTTGGAGTTTGATATGGGGACTTAAAGAGGCAAAAGACATTAAAAAGAGGGTTTTTTTCAATATGTTTCATTCTTCCTTATGCGCCTGTGCTGCTGAGTTCTGCCTACTTAAAACACTGCTCCAAAGAAAGACAAAAAAGGGAAAAAAAGAAAAAAGAAAGAAAGAGAAAAAGAAGGAGAAAAAGAAGGAGAAAAAGAAAAAGAAAAAGAAGGAGAAAAAGAAGGAGAAAAAGAAAAAGAAAAAGAAAAAGAAAAAGAAAAAGAAAAAGAAAAAGAAAAAGAAAAAGAAAAAGAAAAAGAAAAAGAAAAAGAAAAAGAAAAAGAAAAAGAAAAAGAAAAAGAAAGAAAGAAGAAAATAATCAGTTCGTCATTAGTAAAGTTCAAGACTTGTAAAGGTCAGTGTTGCCTGTTTAAAAACTTAAGATAATAATAAAAATAGACTGGAAGTAGGTGGCTAGAGAGAGAATGTCTAACATGTAGCTATAGGAAACAATTTGAGTTGCATTACTGTTAGGTTCTTTTCTTGTAATGACTAATGCTAGGTAAAAGTGTCTCTGGCAGAATCTCTACATGAATTTTGATTGAAGTAGATAATATTAATAAGGATGTTTAAATTATATATGTTTCTCTTAAAATTTCACTTTTTAAAAAATAGTTTAAAAATAGTGAGGTAAAAGTCTAGCATACGTAAGTAAATATAAAACTAATTTCAGAATTATAGCATTGAAAGGAATTCTAAGAGTTTCTCCACTCCAAAACTTATTCTGATTCTATTTAGCCAATCAGTTTCAGATGTCTTTGCAATTTGAAGCCTTTCCAGCTATGTAAGATAAATAGGGATTCAAGATTTTGCATCTCCCTATGGATGTAAATTATTCAGAAGCCTTAAGACTATTAAGTCAACTCTGGATTGGAAAAACAATGTAATTGTTTCTTCAAAAAGACTTGAAAAGCACACTCCATATTTTATTCTATCTACATGCAAAATGTGCCTCTTCTTCTTGCCAGGCTTCACCCTCCAGAGGGTTGCATACTTTTCTCTTTGGTAATCTACGTTGCCTTGTGGAGATAGAGACTTTTACATGCAATACTGCTGCCATATATATCCTTCACATAAAGGCCAAAGCCATCAAATTTCCCCTCAGTTCCAGTTCAGTTTCTTACATTTCTCTTTGAAAATGGTTGGCTTTATCTGTTTAGACACTGCCTATCCACCCTTATCATAAATATTTTTCTCTTGTGATGAATAATGATGATTTTCTAGTCTGGGCTCTGCCTTCTTTTACTGTTGGTATTCCCTGAGAGTTATTCTAGTGTAACTGCAGAGGATTATCTGGGATTCAAACACTGTTCCTTTTGCAGAGCTAGCATAACTGCCAGTAAGGGACAGCTTTCTACTTGTCTATCTGAGAGACATTTAAAAAACAGGTATTCAGTTTCCAATTAGTCTTTGGCTGAACTGCTAGCAGAGGTGGGTGAAACGCTTCTTGTAGCAGTAAAGCAAGAAACTTTTGCATGAAAGAGCATCTTTTGGAACAGCAAAAGCTTCCTAAGTGGCAGTTCCTGTCATGACAGGGGCTTTCTCTCCTGCTGGACTTTCACCCAAGTACCCTGAGAGTAGAAGAAACTTTCTCCTACGCCAGGATCCTCCATAAAAGTCACAGATAAGTAATGGAACAAGAGGAAGTCATTATTTCAAAAATCTCTGTTTTCCCACATCCTTACCTGAACTCACCAGAGAAGCATCAAAAACTTCTCTAATACTTACTCAGATACCTGTTTATTTCATACATGGTAGAAATAGCTAAGGCAGATATCATCGTCTTTCAGACTGCTGCTATTGAAATGAATCTGGTGATGACCAGGCAGAATAAACTGTGACTGAAATTATTAAAACTTTCTTGGTTTGTAGTCTCAACATGTTTTCCGAAATGTTTGTTTTGTCACAAGCAAAAACTGTGAGCTTTTGGAGGAAAGACTTCTACTATGGATGGACTCTCTAGAGCAAGGCCCTACTAGTAATAAGTAGTCACAGTAGCTGTTACCACAATGGCAATAATTGTTTTGGTCTTTCTTGTGAAAGAGATTTAGATTACAGCTATTGCTCCTCAGTTCCTCCTTCTCCAGTGTGCTGGCCACTCCAGAAACCCTATAAAGGTCTCAACCATGTAAAGGGTTCTCCTGTCTTCTCCTTCTCCCTTTACCACTATCTTCCCAATCAAGAACAGAAAGAAAGGCAAAGAGGAAAAGAAGGGAAAAACTTATTCCATACAGTATAAATATCTCTGAAAATTATACTAGGTGAATAAGAAATTTTATACAATCTATTCAATACTCTTATCAGAAGACATTTTGCAGCTGCCAGACACCCCACAGAATTCTATGAAGACAGAAGCCACACTTTGTAGTGTTCGTTTGACATTTCTGGCTATGGAAAACTGTTGTGTCACGGTCTAATCTCAGAAGGAGTTCTTGCACTAATTTCCAAAATATGCTGCTTAGCACAGCTTTCATTTGCTATTTCAGCTGCATTGCAAGGAATCAGACCATATGTTTGTGTGCATCCACTATCTATCCACACTGGCATTTGAATGGGAAATAAAATGTAAAGAAAATATTTTGTATGCATACGTGCAGTAAAATCTATGTGTAGTGATTACAGATTTGAAGTCAGTGTTTATTAGTACCTTTCTCCTCACTGGGCCCAAATGATCATTATTTGCAGACAGAAGCCTGTTCATGTTACAGCAATACAGAGAACATGTTTGCATCTCTGGTACTACCTTGCTTCTGGAATGGACTAAACTGATGAGAAATGCTAGAATGCACGCTATTGAATTCAGCACACCTGCTTGCCTTTTGTTAGACCACTTTGTATCAGCAATGTAGTTTCTGTGACTTAATGAGCTGTGCATGCAGGAGCTTGTGAGACATCACAAACTTCCTCATTAGCAGTTTATGTAGTTATGCAAAGAACCATTGTGTAGAGATGCTTAATGAAACATGAAAGAGTTTTTTACATGCTTCTAGCATATTTTGCTGTGTTCCATATTCATGAAAGATTTTTCCTTTAAATGATTCTTGTGTTCCTTATCTCTGTTATCAGATGTTGATTTTTAATGATAGATGTGATATTTAGAATTGAAATCTTCCAATATGTCATATCTGGGGTTCTGTTCAGATTTCAATAAGTAGCCTAAACTTTAGAAATAACTTTAAAGGTATTCAAGGTATCCTTCAAAGACCTCTAGCCAAACAGCTGGCTCTGAGTAAGCAGAAAATATGTATATTGTAATTAGCTTAAGAAATAAGAAGTAGATTGGGAGACTAGGCGTAACCAGAGAGCCTCCAGCAGAATGAAAAATCAAGGCTATTCAAAACCAGAAGTCCAGGCATCAGGCAGTGAGAATGCAGGAAGAACACAAAGCCACTCTTAACAAGGAAGAAGGTCCTGGCAGGGGTTGAGGGGAAAACAAGCAAAGATGGGAAAACAGCAGAAAGGAGGAGGGAGCCATGCAGTACAACATTGCCACAGCCTGTTACAGACAATATCATTATGACAACATGTGATCCCCGTTGTGTGACAGAAGAAAGGGAAACCCACAAAGCCCCTTATAGGGGTAGCGTAGTGTGCTATCAGAAGCAGGTAAATCAGGGAGAAGGAGGATGTGTATTGGGCAACTCTGTCGTGATTGTGATGGAAGGGAATAAGGGCACAGCAGAAAGAATCTGTCTTTTTCATGCTGTCAGGATTACAACAGATATCAAGTGAGAGATTCCTTAAAAATCTTTCAATTTTCTTAATGTCAGCCTGCAAGGCAAATACCAGTTCCTTCTGTTTGTTAAAATAAAAATTAAAGAAATGTAAATGAATTCTGTTCAAGGAAATATATTAATTTTCTAATTATATTAGACCATGCTGGGTTATAATTATCCAGTTGTGTTTCTGCTGAATATTTATACATAAAAGCAAATTTCAATAAGTATCAGAAAATATGATGAATGTATCAGAAAGTATGAAGCTTCTATTTCCTGGCTGGGGAAAAAAAAAAAAAAAGAGGAAAAAAGATGGAAGAGATGGTCAGCAAGTGCTCTGTCTTTTGAGAATGATTGATAGGGCACTCTTCATTTGACATTTGAAGCTCTAGCATTTCCATATCCTTTTATCTTAACTATTAATTTTCAGTTCTAAGCTTATTACTGTCATGTAAGATTTGTGAGAATGACTGCTCATGAATAAAATCAGCTATGGAGGGTGATGTAGACCCTGTCCAGGGTCTACACTGCACTAGCTTTAGCAAGGGTATGCTTGCCTTCTAGTGACTGTGTACCTCTTTGGACTACATTGACCTTGTGAGACTGCATTTGGTTCTATATTGATCTCTGATAGTCTCTGCCAGTTTATCTATGTTACTCACACTTTCTTCTGTGTTTGCTAGCAAAATCTGGGTGATCATCAAATCCATGCAAGCCAAGAATGCCTTTAGAGGACAGAAGTAATTTTGAAATTATCATATGTAGAGTGTCTGTTCCTGGCATTTCAGTGTCCACCACTGCCCCTTTGTATATATGCATTGACCTGCTGACACACACAAACAGTTCTTAAATAATGAGGAATTTTGTCAGGCAATTTGTCATGTTAATCCTCACTTAAGCAAAGCTTTGATAACCCGAGTCCTAGAATTTTCAGAAGCTAATTCTTATTAAAGGTTTGGTTTAGCTGACTGGAACAGCTGAGAAATATGTGACATTTTTCCTGGGAGTCACTTGTGTGAATCCAACTCAGAAATTCAATAGTCAATAACTGGAGACTTTTACATGGTGTCTAACTGTAAGGCATCAGCATTCATTTTGCAGTCCTCACAGAAAGGCAAAGGCTTAGGTTAGTCAGAGAAAATGAATTACTGTCACCTAGTGATTTGGGCCAGGGTCAGCGGCAGCTGTGGACACTTCCACAGTGAGCCTGGTCGCCAAGTACAGTCAAGTGACTTTCCCTTCCCTGCCACACTTCTACTTTCATTGCACACATTTAGGGCCATCCCCTTGTTGGAAAAGAAGACAGAGCAAAAAGAGCCATTGCAGCGCTACTAATGACTAATCAATTATTTGCATAAAGCTGTCTCTTTAGGGTTAGTGGTGTCATCAGCTGGGAGGAGTCTCCCTGTAACAATCTATTTTGAAAAAGGCTAATGAAAAAGTGCCCCATGGCACTAGGTTTGTTTGTGCTGATACACCTGTGAGATACAGCAGCAGACACAAGTCAGGAAGAGAAACACTGATGCTGTTTGTGCCTAAGTAGTTAAATAGAACAGGATGTTAATGGATATGCACCACAGAATCACACTTTTTACATGAAAAGGAGAAAATACTAAAAGATCATTGTTAAGTAGTAGTTTCCTCTTATGTCTGCAGGGATTGATAGCTGGGAAATTTTTGTCCATTAAAAACTACAGGAGATAGTGTTGGGCATATTATGTTTACTGGTAGCACTCTATCCTTCTGGTTTAAACATAAATTAATAAATAATAATAAAGTTCCTAGCCTTTACTGACGTTTTTAGAGTTTATGAAACTACTGAGGATTTTTTTTCCCGTTTTTAATTGCTAAAAATATTTAGAAAATTATTTATAAATGCAACATTTCAAAGGGTTTTGTGGTCTGTGTGGCTCTATCAGATATCTGTCAAGACAAGCTAAGACTTGAAAGCTAAATATTTAACAACACATCTCTTTTCTATTCATTGCTGTGTTGTCAGGAAAGCACCTTTATAGGGATAAAGAGCTAACATCAGAGAAGTACAGTGCAGAAGCACAATGGGAAACCTCAGTTATTTTGGTGTGGCTACTTATTGTAGGATGTCCTCAGACAGTAAAAAGTTATTTTAAAAATGAAATTAGAAAATAAGCTTTAATTAAATATTTATACAGTATTTTCATTTTTAACACATTAGTTTAATGGGTGCATGTGTGTAGGTAGAAGAACTATCAGATAGCATGTCCACATGCTGTATTTTTGTGATCTTTCATGGTTTTCAGATGATGAGGAATTAATTCTTAAAACATGATCTAGGGACCAAAAAAAAAAAAAATGGCATTCTCTCAAAATGAGACAGAAAGCTCACTTTCATGCTAGTGCTGAGAAAACTTGGGACATGAAGCTCTGTTGTGCATGCAGCATGTTACAGAAGTTGTGTGCATGCTGCCTTCCCATGGAAAAATAAATCACCATTCACTTTTGTCCTCAGAATTTGGAACTATGCTTCCCCAGATGGTTTGACAAAATTCTTTCCCTTCTAGCCGAAAAGTTTAGGATTTTTCTAATTCCTATGTCCTAAATTAAGGGGATAAAAATGACTTTTTGCACCTACTAGTGTAGCAAAGATAATTCTTTTATATTAGATTCTTGTTCTTAAAGTTAAATAAAACCTTCCAACTTTTAGCAAAATTTTCTCTACAAAACCTAAATAAACCAGTTTGATTTGAATGATCATTTGCATGTGTTTTGTGCATAAGGATTTTCTTAACCCCCATGGATATTTTTTAAACTTTAAAATGGAAATATTTTCCTGAGATCTATGCCTAATTCCAGATGAAAGAATGAAAGAAAGTGACTGAAAAACATGCAGGAACATATTCGTAGTATATCTATCTTAATCTTATTGTTTCTATTGCTTAGCTTGAATTGGCATCCACATGAGTAAAGGTGGTTATCCTTCTTTAATCTAATGTCTCCTTAGTTTCAGTCACCACATGCGCTACGATAATGCTGACATTTTTGCATGTTGGGGTAATGGGAGTATTTTGTTGAACCATTTCAGATCTATTCGTGCAAGTGGTATACTGATACTGCTGATACTCTAATTGAACCTGATGTCAATGTTTCTCTTACACTAGCAATAGTGTCCATCTGCTCCAGCACATCCACCTGCTCTATAAAGAACCAGAGGATATGTTTGCAGTGTATGTCAGAGTGGCCTGGGGAAGAGAAATCCAGTGTGGCCATTCATGGATGACATCTATAGGAACTGTCTCTCACTCTTACTCTACAGGGGTTAAAAAATCGTAATTCAGTAGTTAACACTATAATAATGTCTTTTTTATTTTTATAGAGGAGATATGTGTTCAAAGTAGTCAAGAATTTCATACTGTAAATTCATAGAAACAATAATTGCATTGTAGTCTATTTTTCTTCAAAAGTATTTAATATTTCTGCATGCTCCCATTTGCATCCCTGCAAATCTTGTGTCAGATGAATAGTTACTGACTTCCTTGAATAGTATGCTGTAACCATGTACTGTATTTATATAAACTGCTCAGTAAGAGTGAGGGGCTGGATGCTTCCACCATATTGTTCATACTGTGTTTTGTCAGCATCCTGGAGCATTCCTGTTTCCTCTCCTGTTACTTTATTTGGCTTTATGGCTGCTTCTGAAGCTGTCCTTTTATTGTTTTTTTTTACGGTTTATCTCAAAGAGCTGTTAAACTAGCGACAAGCAATCTATCAACAAAGTGGTAATATGGTGATTTTAAATTTGCATTAGCTGAAAGACACCAGACTTGCTCGTTCCTAAAGCAAGTTTGTGTCCCAATCAGCTTGTGTTCCGTACTCCACCAGGCAGGCTAGCCTTGTCCTGTGCATCTTCTTTTTCCCCAGATCTAGAGCAATAACCCTCTCACTCCCAACCCATACTAGGAGTGGAGGACGCAGAAGCTAGATTTGCTGTTTCCCCTTTGCTGCAATAGTGCTGCTCCTCAGCAAAACCCTGGAGCTGCTACAGAAAGAGGGAGATTCTGTGTCCTGAGGATGGTTTGGGTAGAGTCCAATAACTTGAACAAAGAGCAGGGAAGGGGTGACCCTGACAGCTAATCATAGGCTATGGGAGAAATTTACCCCTGGGCCATCTTCAACTCTCAAGGACATTAGAGATGAGATAGACATGGCCTTTGCCACAGAACACATTCATTCCCTGACCTACCTTAGATATTTGTGCAAGAGGTTCAGTATGAAATAATGTTGATAGCATCAGTGGTGGTAGGTGTTTGAGAAGGTGTGAAAATCATATATACCCCTGTATATACTGGACATACAGTTGCAGTACTGTCTGATGTTGCCACAAGTGCTAGCAATTTGTTATTGGGAGCATTGGCAGATATAAAATTATTGCATATATAAGTAAAAAACCAAAGTGGTTGCTGGAAGAAAATCCCTTAGAACTTAAAAAAAAAAACTATTGAAATATTTATTTTAAATTACCAACAACTGTGCTCTACTTTCTCCCATTGCATTTAGGTTTTTTGGAGTTCATGATAGCACCAGATCAAGGTTTGAAGATTGATGAAATAGATACCAAATACATTGTAACTGCACATCGTCATTTGAGTTATTCCACATTTCATTACATTCTATACCAATTTTTGTTTTATTTAAATACCACCAACAAAAAATATTTAACCAGTATCAAGTACTGTGTTTTTTCCAAAATCCATTTCATTTGAAACCTGAGGGGGAAGAATGATGAATGGATGACGATATAACAGGTTTTACTTCATATCAGAGTTGTCATGGAAATTAAACGCATTGTCTCAGTGGATAACAAGAAAATGCAGATTCTTCCAGGTAACTGTTTGTTTCCTATGTTTTGTGTGCTGAAGAGTCTTTTATAACAGCAGAGAAGGCCCCTATTTGCATGAAGTCCATATGTATTTTCTAGGAACACCAATGTAACTATAAGTCAGAGGGAAGAAAAGAGGAGGGATGTAGGAGTTATTTGCAGGTTGGTGAGATAATTTTTCATGGGAAAGAATAGAACAACAGGTTAAATAAGCAACAACAAACCCATTAAAAACAGTTTCATACCAAAAGCTGACAGAAAGCCACCATTGGCCAAACAGGTCAAACTTTCTAATTTCTCTGTGTAATTACAATGATAGATTAATTGGACTTTAATTGCTGCCTAAGCAGATGTAATAACATGACAAATATGAACTGAAAAAACTAAATGTAGCTTTCAGATACATTCTCTAAATAAATTTTATTTTCCCGAGGGCATCTTCTTTTTTTCTAAGCTCTTCCTGTACTCTTAATGTATGAAGGTAATTGAAAACATAATTTAAAATCTGTGCAGTTAGAATGCAATAATAATGAGTCTTTCCCTGCTTAAGACAGTAGATTTGTAAACTAAGTCAGCAACATCTAATTCTTTTTGCAGAGTAACTGACAGTGGTTTCTTTTCAGTCTTTGAAAGATCATATTTCCATGATTTATTGTTATTTACTTAGACGTGCAGCCATGGGATAGACACAGTTATATTATCTGACTGGCATTAGCAGATTTAGGAAAAATTTTAGTTGTCATAAGTTTAGGTATAGGTAAAATGTGTAAACCACTTTTCATTTTGGCCTAGAGTTATCAGAGCTGGATAGTAATGAAACAAGATCAATGTCTGCTTGAAACTTTGTATTGCGCTGCCACTTCTTTTCAGAGAACACAACATCAGTGAATACATCTACCTGAACATCTTGGAATACTACAGATTTTTTCCCCCTCACAGAACAAAAAAGGGCAGTAGAAATGTTTCTATCACCCTTTCTTTGTTTCCTGCAGGGGGACTGGAAAAAGCTGACAAACCTGCAGCCTTCAAGTCTAACAAGAAGGCAAGCAAAACTAAAATAGATGTTATGGAAGTGTATTTAATATACTATTAAGAAAGAACATTGTTACCTCTCAGGGAGGAAGAATAAGAATGCCTTGTATGCCAGAAACCAAACAAACAAGAGACATACAACAACTAGAGTTTATAACAAGAGAGACTTTCTTGCTTTGTTGTTTTTCTCTCCTCAGCTCTAGGCTGGACGATGCATTGCCCTGCAACACAATAGAGAATGACAATGCTTGTTACTGTGATAACATAACCAAGTAGGTTTCAGATTTCATTTTATCTGTTAATTAGGGCCTGAAATTTGCTTTCATGGGATTTTGTGTTATAAATGTCAGTCATCGATAAAAATACTTATTCTTAACTTACATCAATTAGAGAATAACATAGTTTTATGACTGAGAATATTTATTATTTTGACATCTGATAAACACTGTACTTTAAGGTGATTTTTTAACTTTGAGATCAAACTGTTGTTGTTTAGCATTTAAATGATTTCTCATGCTTCATGTCCAAGAACATAAGCTTTCTATAATTAGTGTTATGGGATGTGCTCACACTGCAAGGGGGATTATCTCTTCTTTCACAGTTCAGAAAAAAAGCCAGAAATATCAGCACAGCAGACAAAACAGCCCATAAGCTCTGGTTGCCTATCCACTTTCTTTTTGTAATGTACAGATTCATGTCACACATTATTGTCTGGTCCTTAGAGAAGACAACAGGCTACAGTTTATTCTTGGTCAATAATGAACTGCATTATTATAAGGAAAGCCCAAAACTCCTTTATCCAGTACTTTGTGAATCACCTTATCACCCATCCCTCTCGCCCATGGATATGCTGTGGGCTGTTTCTTCAAAGATCAGAAGGATTTTGGATATTTGTTCTTCCCTCCCCTATGAGGCTCCTTAGGTGCCTTATCTCCCTTTGAGAGCCAAAACCTTGAAAAAGGCAGCACAGAGCATTTTGAAGTAGGTTCGTACTTTCTGTCACTCTCTGGAAACACCTCTTTCTCTCCACTAGTTCTGTAGGTAACCTGGGAAATTAGACCCTCAAATTGCACAGCTGTTTATCTACCTCATGTTAATAATCTGAAGACCTACTACTTCCCATATCACCTGTACATTACCTGTCCACCCTGTAAAAAAACACATGGTGGTCTGTGGGATGAAGGAATGTAATCCACTGGAGGGTGTTCATCTGTCTCTGTACGGGGCTTATGATAGGGACTAGATTCACAACAAAGGCTGGGCAGACACCATGCCTCCTTCTTCAACTGGCCTTGCAAAGTAAAGATTATGCAAGGGGCTATTGGGAAAGTAAATCTTGTACTAGGAAATCATGGACGGAAATTTGGCCCTGGATGTTAGAGCCTGGAAGTATGTGTGTGAACAAAGCAATGTTGCAGTCAGTGTAAAATGATTAGCACATTCTCACAGTGGAGTGTAGCTGCCCATAAATAACCCTTACAGCAAGGTTAACATCCCTTTATACCAGAAGGGACTAACTCAAGGTAAAAATCACTTCTCTTAAAAGAGCTCACACCAGTATCATACTGTGAAAAGGAGATAAGGACTACAGAGTGGAAAAGGGTGGAAAATGAGGCGTATGTAGGACTCCAGTAGAGCATCTTTTATCCAGAAGGGTTGATGTCAGCTTTGAAGTGCTAGAAAAGGAGAAGGAAGAGGTCCAGTGTGTAGAAAGACAGAAAAATGCTGATAGGAGATAAGTGTAAATCAAGCCACCTTCCTTATTAGGAGTCCATGGGAATGGATGACAAACTCTTGCTTTAGTATCAAGAACAAACTGTTCACATAAATTGCACCTTTGAATTTATACGATTTTTGCAGCTTCACCTGCAAGCTTCAGTTTTTTACGTTTCATACATTTCTCCTATTAGTATTGATGCAAGATAGTGTATATAATTTGCTTAACCATTTCAAATGAAAGAAGAATCTCTTCTCACATTGATACATTCATGACATAAATTCATGGTTACGGGACCTTCACTGGCACAGCATGCAGTAATAGACTCCTTCAGGCTCTAAATAATCAAATTTGCCATTTTTAAGAGGAATTCATGGATTACAGGTTTATTATACAAAGGAACAAACACAGTAGCAAAGCATTTCTTTTCTCTTTCAGAACTAAAATTTTCATAAATGAAATTATAAAATCTTCAATTCTGTAAAACGTTTCTGACTAAAAGTTTCAATGAAGAAAGAACAAGAAAGCATTCCTTAACATCTATGACCCTCTGGAGTATAACATTAAGCCTATCTTTTTAAGATACCGGTGGAACTAGATGAAAAAAGCACAGACATTTTTTATGTTATCTGAATTAGTCAGAGTACCATAGTGTGAGTTAATGGATTATTCTTCTGTTTTCTCTAACACCTAATAGAAGTTCCAGGAAAAGCAAGCAAAATTGAAAGTTTGTCAAACATTTGAGTGGGTGAAGCCTTGAAAATATTAGCAGTATCATGAATGCTTAGTATTAAACATATATATTCTCTCCCTTATATTAGCATGCATTTAAGTCAGATGGTAAATATTAATACTAATGTAAATAAGGATCTCAGTCGCAGTGATAATCATAAATCATATATTTCTTTAAACTTTCCTTCATGTTTTCTGCTCTAAGTCAATTCTATCAATATTTCTACCAAATATGTACTTTTACATACAAGTAAATTATATCCACAGTATTTGGAAAACAAAAACAAAAACAAAAAACAAAAACAGGTAGTCAGGTCTTTTATGATATATGTATAAGATCTTTTCACAGGAAGCATAATGCCACCTCTTCCACCCTCTAAATGGATTCAAATATTACCTGCTTGAATGTTAGCTTAGCGAGAAATGCAGCTGCACTTGTCACGGTGAGGAACCTAACATCTTGCCTTTCAATTCAGAGTAGGTTTTCATCTGGCTGGTGAAGACCATGAGCAAAGCAAGCCTGCATCAGTAAACAAATATGGGAAATGGGAAGACTATATGGGATGCAGTTGTCATTTTTAGTCTGTGGAGCAGGATGGGATCGGAGGGACACACAATCCTTCATCTCCTCAGTTGTAAGCTGATCTTTTTGTGCCGCCACTTAAATCATCCTTATTACTTATTTTCTTTTGATTTCTTTTGCAAGTCTGATTCTCCATTCTCACCGATGGCTAGCTATCCTCATCTAGACTTGCAGACTATTTTACATTTTCCCTGTCTTCAGACCGTTTCTTCTTCCTTCAGCTGAATGCTTCACTTACCTGGTATGAATTATCAAGAAAGTATTTTCTGCTTTCTTTTATGGTGTCCCTGTTGTTAGGAAGAGTTTCCACCAAGCTATGTTGTTATTCTCCTTAAAACTCTACTATGATGCTATGATGAAATTTGGAAAAGAGATTACTAGTATGTGAAAACTGCTGGTTTTAATGCCATCGTCTAATTTTCCCTTGCATTTTTCCATCTGCCTATATCAATCTGTTGCCTCTCATCTTAAATGTAGATTATAGATTTAGGATCATCAAGCTTAAAACCATCTATGAGTGTTGTAGAGTGTCTGCCATGATAATGCTCTGCTACATGGCTGGAATTCTTAGACATTACAGCAATGTCAATTATCATAATTTGTCAGAGCCCAGACATAAAGGATTTTTTTCCCCTGCACTTACAGCTAAAAGCTGAAAAAATAAAAGGAGAATTTTCTTTCATAAAACATTTTAAGGCTTCATCAACTGAGGAGGAAAGCTGTTTATAACATTGTGGAAAAAACAGCAATGAGGAATGATCATGTCTCATCACAGTTGCCTCATTCTGAAGTCTTGCATGATGTGGGGGGGTGGGGGGAGTGGGTTCTTGTTTCTGCCTTAAAAATATATATATATATATATATATATATATATATTAAAAAAAGTATTTTTATTTACACACAGTAAGATATCTTTAGAGAGACATCAGGAAGGAGACTGAACCAAACAGAAGCATGCAGCTGTATCTATCTGTGCTATTTCTACATGCAGGCCAATAATGTACCAGAGGTTTATTTGGCCAGAAATTCGTCCTTCCATGTGAAGAATAAGCAAGCAAACAAACAAAACAAAACACAAAATTTAAAAAATATTTTTTTAAAAAACAAGAAATGAATAATTTAAGTAACAAGCTTCTGTTCTGATGAAGAAATCTTTCATCATAGATTTATGCAATGATTCTGTCATCTTATAAAAGGTATCTGTTTTTTTCAATGTTTGTTCCATGACAAAATTAGGAAAATAATTAACTATCTCTGTTCCAGTGTTGCAAGAAAGCACTGAAGTCCAAAAAATGCTTAAATACCTTCAGGCAGAATATACCAAAATCACATGCACTCAACCTTACTAAAATACATATACTTACTATTAAATTATGTTAATTACTGCAAAATAATAGTTTTCTTTATTATTTTATTATGGTTTCCATGGCTATATACACAGAGTATGAGTGTATGTAATATGTCACAAAATCAACAAATTTTATAACTCAGCAGTCAGGAAATGTTTCCACGTGTTTTGAAAGGCTCTCAATTTTAAAAGAGCTACAGAAAACCCTCCAGCAACATGCTTCTACACAGTGTACAGAAATCTAAGTGATATATACAAAATCTCGGGAGGAGTGAATTACATATAGGAATTGGTTTTGTTTCTGTTTTTATTTCTGCAAGGTTTTCTAAAGCTTGCCAACAGAGTTCAATGAATATTGAAAAAAAAAAAAGGCATGAATACATGTTCAGTTAAAAACTTATATTTGTATTTTTCTTCTTATCTGCAAACTTTCCTTTAAACAATTTGTTGATTTTCTTTCAAATAATTGTTGCAGAATAGATACTCTAATGCTGTAAATTGGTAACCAGATAGGTGTAAGAATATCCTAAAAGATAATATCTACAAGTGAAATGATAGTTTAGAAAACAGTTCGCAACAGTGCTGGTGACTGCTTTCCCTTCACTTGAGGGGTACCCACCCCTCCAAGAAGCAAAGGCTGGGATCTACAAGTGTTGGAAATGGCACCAGGGAAAGTGGTCTCTCCAGCTTCAGCGTATGTGTTACATTCACACTCATTGACCACACTGGGTGCTTGCCACATTTCTTAAACCCAGAAGACTCCACTTTCAGATAAATGTATAATGACCAATTTTATTTATTGCTTAAATACTTGCCTTTTGTGAAGACAGTAGTTGAGGAATGGCACATCAATTAGCTCTGATCGACAAAAGGAATATAACGTATCAACTCAGGTAATCAGCAAGATCCAAAGCCAGTGAAATAAGCAATAAGGTAAGTATTTCTTAGTCTTCATGACTCTTCCCAAAGCAAAAATAATAACTTTAAAGAAGCTAAGTCTGAAGCCTACAAAACCTGCACCTCAACATCCCCAGACCAAGTGCTCAGCCCTATAATGAGGATTTAATTTGCTTCCTAGAGTACGATAAGAAATATGTTTATGTAATTTTAATCTCAGACACCTAATCTCTCCAGAGCTGATTGCTATTCTATCTGAAGGAAAATTTTATTTATTTAGTTCTGCTCAGTACTCTTGTCCAAAGAAAATAAGCAACTCTGAACAGAAGTAGAGAGATACTTGTTACAACACTTTCCCCTTCAATTTATAAACTCTGTGCTTCTGCAGAGAACACAATTGTTCCTTTAAAATTAATAGCTATTGTTTAGAGTATATCAGAATGGACAAAAATATCTTATCAATAATGTAAGACCAAGCAATTTGCCACATCCCAAAACACCTCTGAGGTGACTTTTTTTTGCAGTGACCAACATCCTTCTTTCATTTCCCCCTCAGCACACAATCCCCGATGTGATTAATTAGAGATCGCATCCCTATACAGTGTAAAATAGTTTTTAATAGTGATGTCAAGGATTTTCTGTTCATTATATGAATTTTATCTGCTGTATTTGTCTTTTCATCTTTCTCACTACTGACAGGACTGGTCCTGAGTTTTCCCAGAGACAGGGTGGAAGCCAGGATTAGCTCCCCATTTAGGTGCCCTGTTTTTCAAGACAGCAAGTGGAACTCCTTTAGCAGCAGTTGCCCACAAAGAAGATGGAACTCATTAGGGGGAGGAGAAACCACTAGAAAATTCATGCAGCCTCAGGATAGATATTTTTCCTTGCTGCAACATCTTCTTCTGTTTGAGGGTAAAAAACAAATCTCGCCTGCGGGCAGAGAAAGAACAATGGCCTAGGTGGCTAATATTTAGTCATATTCTTTGTGTCTTTAAGCTAAAAGAAATTAAATGGTTTGGGTTTGCATATATTTGCCTAGACCTTGTGTAGACTTGGCTTGACTATTCCAGTAGCCTATAGATACATCAGTACAGGAAGAGTGCTATTAGTTTTAAATTGAGGCATACTGAGTTTCTTTGAGATGGCATTGTCTCCTGAGGTGCTTACATAAAAGACTTTCAGGGTCAGCTAAGCATTTCAAGGAACTCCCTGTTCCACCAAAGGAGAGTCAAAGAACAATGAAAAAAAAAAAAAAAAAGATTGCATTAGATGATGAAAGTTGAAGCCCTATAGCACATGGGAGAGAGTTTTTTTATAGGAAGAATGTCCAGAATGACTTCCCAATAGTGAAGAGACTTTCCTGGTGTCAATGGCAGATTAAGGACTTCAGAGGATGATCTCATGGAGATAAATCATCTCTGTAAAGTCTGTGCAGAGCAAGGCCAGTGTCACAGACTGGTGAAAACAGTAAATCAGCACAATAAGCTCCCTGAATGTTTGCACTCATTGTGTAATGTGGTGACTGGGCAAAGTCAAGTCCCATGGACACATACAGTCGGTGAGGAAGAAACTACAACTATGGACTGATATCCTGAGATTTTGGAGCAAATAGCTGAGGGGAAAGATGATAAGTGAAACCAAGTAGCTCTCAGGACTGATCAGCTCTGCTTGTTGACACAGAATATGTGTTTGTAGCAGTGCCTACATGTTGTGTAACCACATGTAGTAGGGTGGAGGCTGGAAAAAATAGCTCACGTGGCATGGTCACAGAAAAAACACACATGAAGTGTGGGCTGGCCTGCATTAGTGCTCTGACAGTTTTGCTATGGTCTTCCGGTAGATGTTCTACCACCTTTCAGGCTGTCCCTTGAGCAGAATGCTAGAAAAAATATGTTGTGCTGGTTTGACTGAAAATGGGTTAATTTTCTTCATGCAGTTAGAAACCTTTCCTTTTCATAGCTAGCACACTCATTATTTGGGCTTAGGTTGAGAACAAGAAGATAACACCCTGGGACAGAGTTAATGTTTTCAGTTGCTCTGGTCTGAGAGCCAAGGACATTCTGAGTGCTCTGCCCGCAGGTGTGAGGTGTCAAGGAAGAAGGGTGTGGTTGTGGCAGAGCTTGACTGACATCCAGACAGAACAATAACAGTATTCTATCTCGTTAGCGTCACGCTCCATATTTGAGGAGTCGATCTCTTCCACGATCTACCTTTCTCTGGGGCACAGCTGGGAGAGTTTTGGTCGGGACATTTAGCCCAACCTTTTGCCATTTTGCAAAGGCCTCTGGGCTTTTCTGACTTTTTCCTCCCTTCTCTCTCTGGGATCAGCTTTGGGGCCAGGTGTGACTTGCTGGGACTGGCTGCTCAGTTGTGGACAGAGCTCATGAGGAATTGCCTTGAGTATCTTTTATTTCTATTTTATATGTATATATAGAGAGATAGATAGATAGACAGATATACCTATATATATACACCTATATATACATATATTTACTATTAGTGTATTAGTAGTATTTTATTATCTTATTAAACTGTGTTTCTCTCAATCCAAGTTTCTCCTTTCCCTTTCGAATCTCTCCCGTTTTGGGGGAGTGGGGGTGGTGTGAGTGAGTGGCTATTGTGGTGGTATTGCTAGCTTGGGTTAAACCACAATATATGTATCTGTGTGTGCTTCAATTAGAGAGCTTCTTGGCTGTGGAGGTTTTCAATGTGTAGCACTTCAGGAAATGCCATGCTGGAGCAAATCACAGTTCCTTCTGACTCTCATCTTAGAGAAAAAATTAAGAATGCTTTATGTAGAACAAAATGTGGAACAGCCAGACAAACAACCAGCTTTCTTTGCATCCTCTGATGAGCACAGAGCTATCTGTATTCTGTAAAGTTTAGATGTTAAGGATTTACTCTAGGCCCTTTGTCATCTATGGAAAAGAGCCAGTGCCATTGATGGTCTGGTTTGAGCCACTAGCGTTCTTACACAATGGGAACAATTAAGGAGGCTGAGTATCACAGTATCACAGTATGTTTGGGATTGGGAGGGACCTCCAAAGATCATCTAGTCCAATCCCCCTGCTGGAGCAGGAACGCCTAGGTGAGGTCACACAGGAACATGTCCAGGTGGGTTTTGAATGACTCCAGAGAAGGAGACTCCACAACCCCCCTGGGCAGCCTGTTCCACTGTTCTGTCACCCTCACTGTGAAGAAGTTTCTTCTCAAATTTAAGTGGAACCTCTTGTGTTCCAGCTTGATCCCATTACCCCTTGTCCTATCTTTGTTTGCCACTGAGAAGAGCCTGTCTCCATCCTCATGGCACTCACCTTTTATATACTTATAGACATTAATAAGGTCTCCCCTTAGCCTCCTGTTCTCCAAATTAAAGAGACCCAGCTCCCTCAGCCTTTCTTCATAAGGGAGATGCTCTACTCCCTTAATCATCTTTGTTGCCCTGTGCTGGACTCTCTCCAGCAGTTCCCTGTCCTTCTTGAACTGAGGGGCCCAGAACTGGACACAATACTCCAGATGTGGTCTCACCAGGGTGGAGTAGAGAGGAAGGAGAACCTCTCTCGATCTACTAACCACCCCCCTTCTAATACACCCCAGGATGCCATTGGCCTTCCTGGCCACAAGGCTCATGGTCATCCTGTTGTCCAGCAGGACCCCCAGGTCCCTTTCCCCTACACTGCTTTCTAATACGTAATTTCCCAACCTATACTGGAACCTGGAGTTGTTCCTGCCCAGATGCAGGACTCTACACTTTCCCTTGTTAAATTTCATTAGGTTATTCCCCGCCCAACTCTCCAGCCTGTCCGGGTCCCGCTGGATGGCAGCACAGCCTTCTGGAGTGTCAGCCACACCTCCCAGCTTAGTGTCATCAGCAAACTTGCTGATAGTACACTCTATTCCCTCATCTAAATCGTTAATTAATATATTGAATAATATTGGCCCCAGTACTGACCCCTGAGGCACTCCACTAGATACTGGCCTCCAAATAGACTCCACACCATTGACTACCACTCTCTGGCTTTTCTCCTTAAGCCAGTTTGCAACCCATTCAGTATTGGTGTTAAATGGCAGTTTTATGTTCTTACTGGAATTTATGAAGTTGTGGGAAAAAAGATACCTTTTGGAATTAAATTTAATTCAATTATGTGTGAAGATACTTTTTTTTTATTTTTTTTTTTTTGACTATGGTATAATTTGTATCTTTGTGGATCCTTGGACATTAAAAACCCATTTATAAGGAAATAGCATGAAGTATCTAGTATGTTCTTATTCTTGAAGGAATATTTTCAATAAAGGATTATACAATATTTTCCATTCATTTTTTTAATTATGGGTTTACATCTTGTTTGATTAATATTTTAATTAACAGTGAAGAAAGTAATTTGTAAATTAAATGCTCAGATAAACACATATGTACATATAACAGTTGCAGAACATTTGCTCAAACCAGTGTTTATTATCAGAAGTTCATTATCAGCTAATAATATTTTTTTATCTTCCAAAAAAATGATTGTCATAAATCACATTAGAAGACAAAATGTGAAATCACTCATTTATGTAAGACTTGAAGTCTCTCTGATGGAATGTTTTATGTATAATATCTACTTTTCCATCAGGGTTTACGTTGCATGTCAGTATTATGATTATGTTGAAATGGATCACTATTTTATGGTTTTATTCACTTAGAAAAGAAAATGGAAGAAAATGAAATATTTTATTGTAAGAAATAGTTTTCTTTTGTAAAAGTCTGCAGGTTCTTTTACCTTCTAATGTTAATAAATTTTTGAGAAATACTGTATACTTACACTTGAGTACAGTCAATGCACAAGAAATACTTGGGCTTTTCTTTCAGTCCCAGGAAACAGTGATCTGTCATGTCACAAATGCATGTAATACTGACTCTCTTATCATGCACAGTGTATGATTTAGACTGTCATAGAATTATGTGTCTGCTTTTACACACTTTCTCAGATTAAGGACTGAGTCTCATGGGATCTGTCTGTATATATGTGGTTATATGCATAGTTGCTTTTCTAGATACATAAATATAAGTGCATAGATATTCAAAACCCACCTGGACAAATTCCTGTGTAGCTTCATCTAAGTGTTCCTGCTCCAGCAGGGGGATTGGACTAGATGATCTTTTGAGGTCTCTTCCAATCCCTAACATTTTGTGATTCTGTGATATACACACACATAGGCATACATATGTATACTTATATATGTGTGTATATTTGTACATTTACATATAGGTTTACATTAGTATTGTTACTGCTATTATAATTATTGGTGCATTAATAATAATAATGCTATATAATGTATCAGCCAATATTGTTTATTCTACAAATATCCCATCGGGAAAAATATTTATTATGTTTCCTCCATTCAAAAGTCTTTAAAAAATCAGTTTAGAAGCAGATTTAAGAAACATTTTTTCTTTGTCAGAAGACCCATATACAAACCTAAAAGAAACATACTGAAAGCTCTACTGTTGCCAGCCTAATAAAAGCTGATAGATATTCCCAGCTGGTATAAATCTCTGCAACTGCAGTGACTCCAGTGTTTTTCAGCTGCAGCTTGTTTTCTAGCATAGAGAAAAGAAGTTTGGCTTCATTGTACAAAACAGATTATTGATACTATGGTTAGATTTTGCTGTGTCTATATTGGCATTATATTTGCAGTAAAAAAATCCAGAGCTGCTTTCTAAAATCACATCTTTCTGCTATGTTCATTCCAAAGCTTGTACATGAAAGATGCACAAAGGTAAATTCTTTCAACTTGTTCCTTTTTCACAAGTGATAATATACTGTATCTTTGTTTAATGCAGGTAAAGCCAGATTGCTTAGAAAAGCTGTTTCAACTGTTGAAATGTCCATATTTTTTATTTGTTTGTAGTTAGGATCATACGCAGAATGACTTCAGGGATCACCCCTGAGAGCATAGTTCTTGTAGTTCTTACTCTTTCAATCTGTCAGTGTGGAAGATTAACTGCAGTGTAACCTGTGTACTAAACACAGAACAGAACAAAAGCTAGTCTCATTACGAACAACAAAACCAAAACCAACCAACCCTTAAATGGTACTATCTAAATGGTACCATCAGCCTTCCCCTGTGTCTGTTTGGGATGAATACTTAATCTGTTGACTATTCTGGATGAAGGCTAAATAAGTAATTGCCTTGAACTAACATGGTGTCTTAGTTGAAATCAGGATGCAGTTCTTGAAATTGGAGAGCACAAAACCACCAAAACCTTCAGCTTTTCTTGTCAGCTCTTGGGCAAGAAATGCACTGTATTCCATGCACAAGCTCACTTTTTGGCAACTATATATATGTTAAGTTTCAGTGTTCTTAATAGCCCAATGTTCACTGCTGAACCTAACATGGGACTATAAAATCGGTATGAGGAAGCCAATAACTAAGCTTTTGAAATCAGTGTCAGAATATTTATTCTTAGACACATTCTGCTGCAGACTAAAACCCTTCCTCCTTTCTTCTGCTGCGAGCAGGCTTCACTGGAAAAGGGCGGTGATCAGGAAACTTGGGAAACAGAGAGATTTTGACATTTTGAGGTTAAACTGAAAAGGCACTTCCTGGCAGGGAGCACATTTCATGTTTGACAAAGTGTTGCATAAGCACAGACAATTGTCGCCTTTTCCTGTCCTTTACAAAGTCAGAATGTGTAAAGGTGCTGTCATCCACTCTGAATGAACTCTGATCTGTATTCTGTAATTCAGCCAGGTTCAGACTTGTTTACACCTATTTATGAATCCATCAATAATGTAAACCCCCTTTTAACCTAGTTTTCTGTGTCTTTTTTATTATACCTACCTCCCAGTATAAGAATAGTAGAAATTAAGTGTCTCTTTCATACTTATTTTGGGGTAAAGATATGCTTTTAGAAAATGTAATCCATTTTTGTTTCTTTAATAATTGTTAAAACATTCTGATTTCTTGCATCAAGAATATGACATCCTGCATAATTCATTCTGCATTACTGTAGGCCTTTATCTCTCATTTAACATACCAAATACATGGTACCTTGCATTATAAAATATGTACCACATTTTGAATTATAATGGAGATGCTTTACCAATTCTCTTCTTACTGTTTTTCATTAAAATAAACAGAAACAAACAAAAAACCAAAAGCATACAGGTAAAATGCTAGAAGTGTAGCACAGTTTAAATGGATTAATTATGACCTAAGTAACTGGTACCACATAGTATGTTTTTTCCTCTGACCACAACCAGTCAGCTCCATGGCAGAGTTTGGCTTCAGGAGATACACTGAAATCAGTTTACAAGATAGAGATGGCAGAGGAAAAAACTTTTGTACATTCAACATTAAACAAGTGCGTGTGTCTGTTCCAAGTAGTCCCTCCTATAGTACCTTCACATATGGAAAATCAGGGAAGAACTTGAATTAATTTGGCTAGGCTGTGGTGAAAAATTTTGAACTGTGCTTAGAGCAAAATAGGGTACAACATGGTGGAAAAAACAAGAGTACTGAATACAAATAATCTTTCTGCTGACTTCAACCAGGCAAAAAACAGAAGTAGAAGCACAGAACATTCTGTACTTGTCATGATCCGCGATTTGTAAATGTCTCATAGCAGAGTCCTGACAGATGCTTTATATAAGAGTGATCAGCTCCAGTGAAGTTGTTAGTCATCCCAGCCCAGCCCTCCCTGGTGATCAGAAACTGCTGCTCCTCTGCTGCAGGCTCAGTTCAAGCTCTTGTAATAAATCACACTGTTGTCTGTCCCTGAGATATACGGGTTGGACAATGGGGTGTCTCTTCACCTCCTGTTGCAGTTCACTGAAACTATTAAAATACTCTGAAGAGTAACTCATATGTCACATTATTCTGGTTAAGACAAATGCTTTACTCTGCTTACTACATACCCAGGCAACTTAATGTTTTCTAAGCACTGCAGACTCCTGGGACTCATATAAAATAATGAAGGGTTAATACACATATTCCACAGATTGGTAATTTGTGGAACGAGGACATTAGCATCCTTCTGATCAACTTTAAAAGTGGAGTCGGATTTTTAACAACTGAAATTCCCTTTCACAGAAATCTCTCAACTAATTAAAACATTCCATATCTTAATTTATCTGAGTTATATTCTTAATACATTTTTGTATTCTAATCAGTTGTCTGAGATATATAATATTGCTTTGTCACAAACTGCATGAACATCCTTAATTGTTGATGGATGCTAAGATTTTGTATCAATCAGTGTATTTGACAAAGGAGGAAATATCACTGAGGTGTATGTAAACCCATTAAGTCATGTGAAAAACCTCATTTTTATAAATGCATATTAAATATATAATGAAAAGTGTAAAGAAAAGCATATAAATATTAATGACAAATTTTGAAGTTTGCAAAATGGCTCTAGGAACTACAACATTTTTAAAATAATAGCTTGAATCTGAACAAGAGTTTCAATATGTCCAATATGTTGTTCAAAATTTGAAATATGGAAAAAAATACTGTATTTCCCTGACTCCCTACTTTTATGTTGAGCTTGAGCAAGCTTGAGAATTGCAAGAGTCTCTCTACAAGTATTCTTCCTTGATTTCCTTCTGTAAGGAAATCAGTTTTTTACAGCAGGTTCTGAACTTTGCATCTCTCTAGTTCCTGTAACTGCTCCAAATAGAAATTGACCTTAGAAATAAAGAATCTGATTCATTTGTCCAAATACAGACTACTGCAAAGCAGAGTTTTGACTTGTGTGAACTCTGTATGATCAACAGAATGAAATACAGTTTTCATCCTGGTGTAGATGACTGATCGAAGTCAGATGACTGATTGTGTAAATGTGATCATTTCACTGTTAGAGAGAAAATAGGATTATTAACTGAGTTGTGAATGTCTGCAGTGTGACCAGCTAATGTTAGATAATATTAACTTTAGCCTTTGTTTCCTGAATAGTATTGTGTTTTTCTTTGAGTCAATGTTTTGTTCTAACTTGGTAAGCAGATAATAGTCAAGACTGGTGATTGTCTGGATCTCCGTGACATGTAGCCATATGTCTTTCTCCTGGAGACTCTTCTCTGGTCCCCAGGTGCTTTTTTCTTTCTCCAGGTATCAGGGCAGCAGAGCTTAACTACAGCCCTCGCAGGGGCGTTTCCACTGATGTTTTGCCAATGCAGGACTCCACTACTCATTCCCTGATGTGGAATCCTGAATTTAGATTCAGGATCTGCTGTTTTACTTTTCTTAGCTTGTAAGTGCTTCCCCATACTGTCAGCCAGAATGTTGCCAATATTACCTGCTTATAGCTTGGATTCCTTTAAAAAGTTCCCAACATTTTGATATGTTCAGGAATATGCTGAGGTTTGGAAATCCTTTTTGTAAGAGATGAGCATTTAGAATCATGTTCTCAAAAATCCTTCAGCTCCCCAGCTTTAAGAATCTGGCATGACAGGAACCTGAAAAGCCATGAGAGTCTGGAACAACAAGTTCAGAGGTGGATGTGAGATACTAACGAAATTTTGAGTTTTGGAAACTTACTATGTCTGTGGTGTTTACATTCTGTGTATATTTCAGGTGAATCTTGCCAAGAAACTTGTTGCTGCAGTTTCCTGGGGTATTTTTTGAGTTATAGGGTGAGAATAGTTATTTCATTTTGGAAGAAATGTAATGCTTTTACTGAAATAAAAAAAAACTGTTCTAGATAAAGCTCTTTATTAGTCCTATCAAAAGCGGTATCTTAATGATCCACTAGTTTTCTCTTTTGATGTCTAGAAAATGTATAAAACCAATGCAGTGATGTCATGATGCCTGCATCAGTTTCCTTTGTCTTGGTTTGATTTAATGAGACAGACAAAGAGAACACAAGGCAGGGCTCTGTACCTGCCAGAATGTCCTTGCATGTCTTGTTGCAAAGCAGTACCAGTATATTCTGATATCTTAAATACTAATAGAGTGTTAAACAAGGCATGTTCATCAATTATCTTGAAACAATTTGATCCAAAGGTGTGTTCTATCTGGAAAAGAGCTGTGTTATTCCATGTAGAAGCCCAACAGGCATCCAAGGCATTTTCAAAAATAATTTAAATGTTTTTCATTATCCTGTAGCATTCGCTCTAAAAATTACATCCCTTTTGTAGATATGTATACTCTCTATAGAGTGATTCAGAAGGGTGATTTATAAATTCTATGGGGAGCATCTCATTCCTTGGTGAACTGCTAGTGGTTTGTTAATTACCCATAGAATCTTAGTTGTTTCGTACTGACTGACTGACTAGGAATAAATTTGCTTCTTACTTTGTCTAAACTGACTGTTGTTGAACTGTATGTTTCACTCGAAGACAATGAATAGTCACTGAAATACTGATTGCTGTTCTTTTTAGGATTCTAAATCTGATCTTGTCCATTAAATCTCATCAAGAGTTGAGAAGAGAGCCCAGGAATTTAAACACTATCTTAGTTTAGCCATAGACCTTTTATCTATAAATGTGATGAAAAGGAAGAACATCCATCTCATCTTTCAGAAGTCCGCTCTTGAAAATAAAGTAAATTTAATTGTCAAATCTATTTTATCATACATGATTATCAAACGACCACAAAAATCCTAAATTCTGTGCAGGTTTTCCAGGGAGTGAAAAGTGAAGAATATAGGAAACACTGGAGCTTACATGTGATAGATGCCTGAGTTAGGGGTTGTAGTATAGCCTGTTCTCAGTCAAGTGCCAACATTGCACAGAAATATGTTGACCCTTGAGGATGGTATCTTCAAAGACAACAGAAGCATTGGGCCATAAATTTCGAGATAGAGAAGATTGATGTTTCATTTTAGTGGTTACTGAAAAGCTTTTCTGGGAGTATTATGAGCCTTGTGTAGTTTCTCAGTCACATCATTTTTAAGTGTTTTATTATCTTTTACACTCATTATAAAAACATCACTTGCCTATGTGCGTAGAAGAGAATCATTAATTTTAGATATAATACTAACCACTTTATAGAAAATTGTTTTCATAAAGGTTGCATCATGGAAAAGGCTTCGTGTTTTTACACAAGTTACCCAAAGCAAAAAAAGGAGTCAGGTGATAATGTCACATTAAAAAAAAAAAAAATCTTTGCAGTTGAATAATTGCCTTGTAAAGCTTATACTTCAGCCCACACATTTGGCAATTGATAGTCTGTGAAATGAAAGGTTTTGGATTTACTAGACCATTTACACTTTATCTGCCACTTTTGCAGGTTCTCACAGACCATATAACACTTATGGAACAATTGTGGCAAATGTTACAGAAATGGTGGAGATTATACTTTTTCTGTTTTCCTAATTTACTCTCACTTTAGTGACTACAGACTATTTTTCTAGAGTTAGCTATTTACAGCAGCACATATTAATGAAACCATAACTTGTTCATTTCTTCATTGTACCTTTTACTGAATATTAAAAAAAAAAAAAAAAAAAAAGAAATAGAAATAAAACAGATGAGGTTATAATAGAAAACAAAACTATGTCCAGTTTCTCACTGAAGAAAAAAAAACCTCTTAGTTCTATGCCTTGAGTTATTTTTATGTTTTACAGGCAATAAGGCATCTCTGCATTGTCACTATGGTCTGAAAAATATTCAGCTCTAATTTGTAAAAGTGTCTTTAATGCTATTTTATTAGCTATAATTGCAGAGATGAATTATTCATTTTTTTCAAAAACAAGAAATTACCAGAAAAACAATTCAGGTTAATTATCAAGAAGTATTTTAATATTGTTGATATAAAAACCAGAACTGGTAGAAGAAACCTTGCCCATACCTGCTATTTCTATTGACACCCCAGTTCAGGTAAGCAAAATATAGACTAAAAGGAAGGGCAGGGCAGGCTGGAAGGGAGTCTGCATGGCTCCTGCCTCACAGCTTGCAGATAGGTACTATCCCCTGTTGAAAGGTTGACTGCAAAAGTTTATGCTTCCATTTAGACTTGCTGCAAGGGCCGGAATCTTCTCTGTGTGTATTCATATGAGAATTTCCATAGTATTTGAAATTAAGAAAGGAGACTGGAGCCAGGTTAAGGTCATCCATGGTATTAAGGAGTGGACACTGAAGGAGTGGACACTGAGGTAAAATTCATACTTTTAGTATTTGTTCCCCACCCTCTTTTAATCCCAGCCATGTGCTAGATCCTTAGAATAATACAAATTATTTTTACAACTGTGTGATACTGTGATGATCTTTAATACAATTCCAAACAGAACATGAGTTTAATGTGCTAAAACAAAAAAATCTTCTAAGCCTGAGGAAAGAACAGTCTGTCTCAGTTATGTGCTCAAATGCCTCTCTTCACCAGGCTCATGTGAATACGAGTTACTTAAGTGGATGAAACTTTCGTAATTTTGTTTGCCACCACACCTTAAGTGTTGGAGCATATATGGTTATCATAGTCAGTGATTTTTTATTTACCAGACTTCCTTGTTTGTTTGTATTTTTTAAGTTAATTACTGTTCTGACAGTATTGCAGCATACTAGTTAGAGGCAATATATGTACTGGAATGTCTGGAGTAAAGAACCATCAAAGTACTTTTTTGTCACCTATTTCTTTATACAACCTAAGTAAAATGAGTTAACTATTTTTAGAAAAGTTAACTTAATATTTAGAAATGTTATATCTTGGATAATAGGCCTAAAATAATTATTTTTCACCTGGCTTTGATAACAGTTCATTTGGTACAAATTCTCAATTCAGCTTGTTTAAAGTAAATTCACTTTACACAAAGGGCTGGTCTACATTTTGCTAGTGTTGCAAATCCACTTTTAGGTGACAAAAAAATGGCAGCTAAAATTTACAGTTGGAAAAGTCCAACTGTCTTCTGGTTTTGCATTTACGTATCTTTCTTGATCATGCTTTTGTTTTGGTGTTTTGTTGGTGTTTTGTTGTTGATGTTCTTGTTTGGCTTTTATTTCCCCTTTGGAGAACAAGCAAATAAACACTAATCAGTTATGAACTGTGTCTACATCGGCCAGATTTTCTAAATGTTATCTTTTGGATCTGTACCCTTGTTTCAAGACAGTACTTCAATTAGTGATATTCACAGTTTCTCTTTCTGATACTGCATTTTGGCACTTAGACAGCTACATCAATACCTGGAGAGCCATAAGTGCCTAAAGTGGATGAGTCATCCCATTTTAAGACACCTCTGTAAATTAGTTGGCTGAATTCCCTCAGGAAATGCATTGTACCCTTCAGTGGCTACAGAGGGGTCCTTGATAGACTATTATAGCTTTAAAATGGCACTTAAATTTAGGTGACGTTAGCACTGCATTTCCCATTTAAATAGACTGATGTTATTCTCTCAAATTCAAGAAAACACAGAATCCAGCTTCTGTTTCAAGTCAGAAATTCATGTAGCAGGATGTGAGTGAGATCTGGTCAACTAATGCTGTAGTTATGCAAGCATCTGCCATGCGGGGAAGTGCTTCCTTCAAACAGCCTCCTCCTTTGCAGGTGATGGGGCCTTCAGGGCTTGTCCAAGAACCTCCTTGAACTTGTCCAGGGACTAGGAAGGTCTTTGTATAGCCCTCTTTGCTTCCAAACCCTCTTGCATTAATGGACATAATTAACACTCTTCTTTTGCTAATTCCTAACCTTTTTCCTAATTTTGCAATATAGTTGATTAAGTATCAGCAGCAGCAGCAAGTTGTAGATGGAGTTAACTTTCTTCATAGCAATCTATATGGTGCTGTTTTGGATTTGACACTAAAACAGTATTGGTAACAAATGTTTTGGCTCTCACTGAACTGTGCTTGCTCAGCATTAAGGCTTTCTCTCTTCCCACTCTGTCCCATGCCCCCTAAATCAGTAGCAAGATGGGGGTGGGTCAGAAGTTGGGAAGGGACACAGACTGAACAGCTGATCCAGACTGGCTGAAGTGATATTCAGTGCAGTATAACATCCTGCTTGGCAACAACAATTTAGACAGAGGAAAAGGAAGGGATTTTCAGTTTGGCTTCCAATGTGGCCTTTGCTCAGAATTGTTTGGTCATCAGTCTGCTTTTTCTTCTATTTGTTAAACTGTCTTGTCTTGACCCACAACTTTTCTTAGTGTTTTTTCTTCCTATTCTCTCCCCTGTCCTGCTGGAGAGGAGAGTGAATGAGCAGTTGTGTGAGTGCTTGGCTGCTGGTTAGAGACAACCTACAGTTCATTTGGCTCCCTTAGTGGGTCTCAAGGGGTTCAATATAATGACAGACCTGAGCAAAGTGTGCTAGACTGAATTTACAGCTGTTATATCTGTTTAGCTGTTACTTGTCACGCTATTACTTTCTGTTGCTAGTTCCAATGCTGACTTATTTGCTCCTTCACCTGATCCCTTGCTCATTCCCTTTGTTGCTGTACACTGAATTCCAGGGTTTGTTAGTGGTTGCTTTCAGCTTTCGTCGTTTGTATTACTTATAGGTTTTTATCTTTTTTCGACTTATTAAACTGTCTTTGTCTCTACTCACAACTTTTCTCGCATTTTGTCTTCCTATTGTCTTCGCCATCCCACCATGGAGGAGTAGTGAGTGGGCAGTTGTGTGAGTTGTTAGCTTCTGGCTGGGGTCAATCCTCCACACAAGCCAATAATTGAAATTCAGCTGATTAAAAGGAAGAATGTCCTTTCCCCATGGTTAATTAAAATCAGGCTGTAGTTTAAATTGCTTTGGAACCGTGCTATGGCCATTGATTATATACTATATTATAAAAGGTAAAAACAACATGCAAGGTGCTGTCAGAAACATTTTATATTTGTGTCAAGTTTCAGCTCAGGATGATGTTATCTGGCTTTTCTATAAAAATCTTGAAGTAAGAGAAAGTGACATAGTTTAACTATAGAAAAGGTACATGAACATGAATATAGACTGAGCTTCCTCTTTTTTTTTTCTTTTTCAATATGTTAGATAATTAAGCATGCTGAACTGCAACAGGTTTGTCGGTCCTGACCTAGAGACACTCTTGATTTAGCACATTTTCCAAAATACAAAGAAATACAGAATACAGTTGGGAAAAAAAAACACAGTTCCTTTAGTTAGTTAGCATGTGGCTGTGTTTAGTTTCTTCTCAAGAAGAAGCATCTTTTTATCAGTGTATTTTGAAATAACACATATTTTGAAATAAGTAGAAATGCTAAAATTTTTGTTTTTATTTTACAAAATAAGCCTCGGGTTGTACCAATAGTGAATGAAACCACCATCATGTTTCTATAGATATAGCTCTGATTTTATTTACAAATGAGAATAACTATAGGAAAATACTGTCCTAGCTTTAAGTGGATCTGTCAGGGCAGTAAGTAGTAGTTCTCAGATTTGAACAGACTAAGAATGCTATTGATGTCTGTATCCTTGAGATTAGCAGATAAACACCAGAGCAAATGGGAGTCCTGTTCCCTCTGTTTCACTCCCTTCACATTTCCTCCAGTGCATATCTACCATCCTACATCTGCTTCACTTCAGCACACCTGCATCTTCAGGTTATTGAAGTCAAAGCTATCCAGGCTTTTCCACTACACGCAGATGGAAGAAATTATTTTGCACAGCTGTGACACTGCATTTCCCATATTGCAGGGACAAGAAAATAAGTGAACGAATGCATAGTGTTGTTCTTGTGACATGTGCCAGGTGAAGAGCAATATCAGGAAGCAGGGAATGACAGTAATTCTAACTGTCTAATGTCTAACTATAAGGCCATCATAGAGTCTCCTGACTAAACAAGAAAACACATACAAATGTAGATGAACTATCTTCTCTGGAAAGAAACACCTTCCTTGTTCTAAATAGCTATTAAGCATTGTTTTGAGAAAGGATCTGGAAAAGAGAAACAGTTTAATTAAAAAAAAAAAAAAAAGTCAGGCTCATCAGTAAAACTCCCATCGAATTTGCTTAAACCAGGATTTTCTATGTGATTCTTGATGCATAATACAAGATGCTGAGCTACTTGGGGACAGAGCTATAGAGGGCAACACCTTGTCATGTGTAGAAAACTGAAAGGTGAACATCTGTCATGACAAATGCCATGTTTGACATTGTATGACCATTCATAGATCAGGTCATCTTCTTTTGCCTCATTTTTTCCTATCAACAAAATGGCAATAATAACAATGACCACTTTTTAAAAGTACTTTAATATTTAAAGATTAAAAATAAATTAAAAAATGAAATAAAGTATTGGTGGTATTCTGAAAAGCATTATGAGAACAATGATAAGCAGGAGAACATCAAAGGTACTGAAACAGGGCAAACATCTTTAGGCTTTTGACTTCATCATTCCAAGGATTTGTGTATATGCACACGTGCATATAATTGTTTTTACTTAATTCAAAGTAATATTTCATGGCAATAAGAACAACAAAAGCAGCCAAAACAACAACAAAAATAATAATAAAACACTATAAAGATTTATTTTGTTCAACTATGTATAAACACAATGAAACTTTATCAAATATTCAATGGTTGTTTGTAGTGTAAAAATAATAGTTTTGTCTAATGAGTATGCATTGGAATATATATATTTATATAATATAAATATAGTATGGATATAGTATGAATTAGTACTTTTCTAAGTCATATATTCATAGAGGACATGGTCTCCTGACAGCTCTACCTTGTCACTACACTTTCAGTAAGTAATGCAATGAAGAAGATGGTTGTAGTAAGATCAGCAAGTGTTCTTACATGATAAAAAGTGGCAGTCGCTCACACTGATTCTTTGAAGAAAGAAACATACTGAAAGGATACTGTCAAAATTGTTAGGCTTGAAGTGTGACCTACCTTGATGGTAGCTCCCTATGGCAAATCTTACTGTAAATGTTGTAAACACTTATGGCAATGTGATTTGAGAAAAGTAATAAAGGCTTGCAATTCAGGAAAGCTTGTTTTCTGATCATTGTGCTCCTGTCAGTATATGCACTGACATGAGGAAAGTCACTTAGAGTAAGTTGTACATGTATGACATCTCTTTATTTTGGTGGATATCTACATTACTCAGGGTAAGCATATGCCAGATTTCCACAGCACAAACTCCCGTGGCAGCAAGGCAGGTACCACTTCCAGGATATGGTATCTTTTTCAGCTCAGTAAGCCACTCTAGACATCCAGCAAGTTCGTATCTAGACTTCATAAGAAGTTATGCTTTTTTCTTCAGTTTCTCATGGGCCTGAGTTGGATAAATACTGACTAGAGTTTATGCTTTCTTTACAAGTCTTAAACACTGCAAAATGTGTGCAGTAAAAGAGGGCATGCATTAATGTTAAAACTGATGTAGATTTTGTTTACACAGCGTGAAATATATTTACACATTTGAATTTCTGATTTCTCTGAAAAATTTAGTTTCTTATAGGTGTAATATAACTTTTATTTTTAAATGGAGAAAAATAGTTTCTTTTACTAACCCTTCAACCTGATATTTCCAAGATTAAATAATTCAAAGTCAAGAATCTCCTACTGTCCTCAAATCTGTATAAACTACAGGTACATGTTGAAAATATAAAGGATATTACCCCTACTTAGATCAGTTACTAACTAAACTTTTGAAAGCCTTTGAATAAAATATGGTAACTCTGGGAGCAATAGCAGTTGTAGATTTAGCTGCTTAGAGATATATATCCTTTTACACAACTCAAAACATCTTTGCTAGAATATTATATGTCTACAACCTTACAACAAAGACAAATCAGAAATATGAGCCATGAGACAAGAATTTCTCACCAGTTATCATCTTCAAAAATGAATAGATAAAAAAGTGGGATATTTTTGAATGTGGTTTTAAATTGTCTTTCAACAAATACCTATTTTTAGAATGAAATTAATTCCACCAATTCTCTTCTCCAGTGCACTTTCAAATTACTTGTACATATAATTACCAGGGTATGATATCTGCAAGTTTTATAACAAAATTTGACAACTACGATGTATTTTGAAAAATATCTTTACATAAACATGCCAGAGCAGTTATTAGGGAGTTGCAGATTTCAGTTTCCCTTGCTGAAGTCTTCCTGTTTTAATATTTTTAATAATTTCAATGATTTAATATTAGTATAAGATTACAGACTTCTCATGGGAGGGGTGGATCCAACAGACTTTATAATCTCACCCCAGAAACAGTTAATCATGGATAATTTGTGCATACTGTTATAGTTTACGTTTATTGCAGTGATGATGCATGGAAACAAACAAGAATAGCACCTGATTGCACCAGGAAAAAAACAAACAAACAAACAACAAACCAGCCCACCAACAACAAAAACCAAAACCAAAACCAAAACCAAACCAAACCAAACCAAACCAAACCAAACCAAACCAAACCAAACCAAACCAAACCAACAACAAAACCAACAACAACAACAAAACACACACACACACACACACACAAAAGAACAACACAAACCCAAACCCAAACAAACAAAAAACCCCAAGAAGGATATGAGCTTTACATCCAGGAGGTTTCAGTCTGGATTAAATACATGCATAGGAAATTAATGTTATCTAAACAGAGCTGGAAGGAAATGTGATGTTAATTCCACAGTTTTAAGCAGGAGGGAAGGAGGAAGAGACAAGGGTAGGAATGAGTCAGAGAGCTGGGGGTGGAGCTGGGACTGTAGGGAGCACCCTGGTGCCCCACCAGCACTGCCCTCTGCCAGGCGGCTCCTCTCCTCCAGCATCCCCATCAGCATGTGAGAGCAGGAGAGGTGCCTTTTAGGTTACCGGCATCACCCCAGTAAAACTGCCCTCAAAGCCCATGGGGCTGCCAGCCGCTACCCTCATCTTCATTTTTTTTGCAGTTTGCTCAGTAATCACCTGAACAAATGTGGATTTCTCAAACTGAACCTCAGCTTAGTCATTGTGTGGTGTTCTGCTCTCTCGCCCAGCTCATGGGGTTCATGTCAAATGAATCAATTTCTTCAGTTGTATTTACTGTTTCCTGGCAACCACCCACCTTGGAAAAAATAAAATCCTGTGCAATAAGAAAGACTGGAGGGCATTCTCCCTCTTTCCCTCCCTCTACCCCTCCTGCAAGGCTTCCTATGCTTAATTCTGTGTAGTCAGGCAGTATGTGTCTCAGTTACTTTCCTGAAATAAAAGTTATGCAGATTGATTAGGGGCATGTCAAATCAGCTTGTTATTTAAACTCAACAAAGCTTAATCATATGAATAATTCTGATTTATAAAATTAAATATGTGAAGTTTTCCTTTCATTTTCTCAGCATGTTCATGCAGATGGTCTGTTTCAGCTAGGCAAATGAAATGAATCTTGAAAAGATGACTTCATACAAATATTTTTCTCGTATAATCATATGGCAGAAAAATAATTGAAGGGTAATATTAGTGATTACAGAATATTAAACAATAAACCTCTTTTGTGAGTTACTTAAATCCAAATAATGATTGTTTTTATATAATCTAGCATATTTTGTCATAGACTAAAGAACTTAATGTTACCAATAGCACGTTAATATCAAATGCCTTTTTACTATTAGCCCATGTCTTTTGATAAGGAAAAAAAAAGGCAAGCAGGGACCTTTTAAGCTGTTCAGAGAAAGAGGAAAATAAAATAAATGGAATTTGAAATATGTTTTCCTTCTTCAAGTTGTATCTGTGATTTAGACCTCAGTCATCTGACCTGAGGTCCAGTACTCTACCTCCTGTTTTTCTAAAAAGGAATTAAATGGAGGGAGGAATCACGCAGATGAAGATGATATGTCCTAATAATTAAAGAAATACATGATTTGGTAGTAAGAGGGGACTTGACATATTCAGGTCACCACCAGATGAAGAATGCAGCAAAAACACAAGGTCTCTGACAGTGCTTGCAGTTGGTTTTTTATTGCAGAAGGGAAGGACAGGAAGACCTTTTCAGTTTGACTTCATTCACAGAAATGAATTAGTTGACTGACCGTGCACTCATGAGGTCTCATGGTTTTCAGGAGAAAAAAGGAGAGAGGACATCACAACAGAGACAACAAGCTTAAAGAAAGGAAATTTAAAACTCCAAGGATTGGTGTGTTAAATTATAAGAGGCAAATCTAAATCTTGAAAAAGGGGATGCACAAGAGAGCTCAGAATTCCACAATGACATTATATTGAGGACACATTAATATTTTTCAATGCAGAAAGCTGGATCAGAAGTTTAACAAGTAACCACCATAGCTAAATCACAAACTCTTCAACTACATGAAGCTCAAGCACAAAGTAGAAACAAGTTTAGTTTATTATAAAGGAGTACAGAGGAATACTCACATATGTAGGCACAAAATCAGAAAGACACAAAGCTTTCCACAGCTACCAAGGGACATAAATTACATTAAGGAGCCATTATTTAATTCTAAGAGGACAAAAGCTCTGTTTCTTGCACAAATGTGTTTTGTTGTTGCAATATACAACTTTCTGTTGCCTGTGAAGTGATACTGTGTACAATAGATTTTCCCTTAAGCTTTGGATGATCTTTTCCTTCTTTGGGCCAGGCTAGGACAAAATCTGATGTGTTTTTCTGTTGAAAGAAAATTCAGATTATGCTTCTAGTTGTTTGCTTTATTGTAACTTGACCTCACTTTTCATTTTTACTCCAGGTAATGCATGGTGGGAATAATCTGAAAAGCTTGAAAACTCTGCCTTATGTTCCATAGAAAAATGTATTCTTCTAGAACAAAGATATCAAGGCCTAGATTAAGGAGCTCAGATTTTAATGTAGTCAAAATGAGTTCTTTTTCTCACACACAGCAGTAGTGTAATTGACATATGATTATATATCAGCCTTTGCCAAGAATATTGCTAAGCACTTTAAGCCTGGCAAACTGTGTGTTACATTGTGATTGGTAGAAAAATCTCTAACTTTCTCTTGGGGAAAGGCCAATCTTGTATCAACTCAAATGTTACACCATACTCTTTCCATCACAAAATTCCAGCTGCATACACTGGACATGCTCCTAAAATGATGGATTTTATTTATTTTTAGTGGAAGTGAAAATTTATTTAAGGAAACCAATATCTTACCAAACTTGGCCTTCCAACTGTTAACATCTTCGAAGTTAGAAGATGCCCTTGGCTTCACCTCTGGATTTCAACTCACTAGCAAGTTGTAAAATTAATGATGGCAATTCATTATCACGGGTTGTTGCAAGACATATTCCGAGCCTCTGGAGCCCTCTCCCCTCACTGTCTCTGAGTTTGACGTAAGGTTTCAGTTGTGCAGCACAAATGTGTATGCTCAGGAAAGCTTTTGGTTTAACACTGTTGTGATTGTTTCATGTTGTCTAGTGGGATACTTGGGATTATGAAAGCTTTTTAAGGAGTGTGAACTGCAGAAGAATATTATTGCTTAAACAGAACAGCACATTGCCAAATTGTGTTTGTAATGTAAGGTTATATACGTATTATACAGAAAAGAAATTGCCGAAATATATTTTATGAGAAGCTAGTGTTTTTAAATAGTCAGTTTTACAATGTTTTTTTCACAAAATGAATCAGCAACCCTTCCTTCCAGAAGAAGGCATTGACTGTCTTAGCCAATAAGGCAGGTATTGTTTCCCAGTAGCTTCCTACCGTGAACAAATAATTTTGCAACATTTTGTATTTGAGAAAGAATCAATATCAAAGCTCACAAAGCTGTTATTTAATGCAAATTTTAATAAATACTTTTGGATTGCGCCTCATAGGTTTTTGTCAGTGACCTTTTCACATTTTGCTCTTGTTAGCTTGGATATGGTTTGAGGATTTTCTAAGAGGTAAACAGCAATAATTTATACAGGCAGGCTGCTGAAGCTTTTGATATTTTGAATTCAAATTATGGAAAGACATCATTTAAGTGAAGTAATAATTGTGGACCTTGACCGATTTGACACTACATGCCTAGTGGGAGTTGTGTCCAATCTGCTATTGAATAGCTGGGTGTCATCTCATTCTCTGACATCTGAGCTGAAAATGCACTACTGCTAGACGGACTGATTTCTTCTACTTGAATAATGAACTATACAACTGATGCTAAATACAAGGGTATTTTTGGACTGTAGAAACAAGAAGAGAGAACCATAGGAGGGTACAGTTAATCACAAAAACAGATTAACTGACCATTTCTGGCCTACATTTCTTGTAGACCTGAATTGGTTATTTTCCACTGATCAAAATAATTACATAGCAGTTATGCATATATTCAAATACAAGTAATTTGCTGTCTCACTAAAAATAGAGAGCATCCAAGATCCCATGACACTTTGAATGCTAATCCTTTTCTTTAAAGTAAATGAAACAGTCTCTTAACTGTCAATTGAAGTCCTTTAGGACAAATAATCTATGTACTTTGTGCAGAAAAGTAATCAAAAATGCCTGCATGATGAAATGTACTTCTTTGAAAGATTACTTCTGGAATATTTGTGTAAAAACTCTTCTGAGACAAAACTGGCAAAATAATTCCTTTTTAACCAAAGGATATCTTTTCCCAAAGTGCATCCACATTCTGATAATGATCAGAAGGTGTATTTGACTGTGTAGAGTCCAGACTCATAAGTTATTAAAAGAACAAGCATAAATGGCAATCTTTTTTTTTTTTTTTTTTCTCTAGAAAGGCTCCACATGCTTAATTAGGACTGAAGTTATCTCTGAGGTGACAGTACATTTATATATAACCTGAATGGCATTTATTACCCAAACCTCATGCATTTGAATGCAAGAAAAACTGGGAGCAACCTAAACTCTGTGTGCTGCAAAGGAAGCTCAGTAATGAAGCTTGACAATGAGGCTCTAATCATTGCTTTCATGACAATTATGCAGTGTACTGAGCAGAACTTCAGCTCCTAGAGAAAGATGGACAATTAATGCCAGATTTTGACCTGCTTTTTTAAGACACTCTAAACTAGAATAATTTAATTGGGATCACATAATTACTCAAAAGGTAGTCTCAAGTGCATTATCATCCTCCTGTGTCCGCCCTGCATACCTTGTTATCCTGTTAGAGTTTGTCAAAAAATTGTCACAGGAGACTGAATCTTACAGAGGATAATAACCCTACTGCTGCTTCTTCAAGCCTCAAACCTAAGTTCTGAAATAATGAGAGGGCTCTGCTGCTGGGAAGAACCTTTTTCATTTTTGGGGGATTTTTTTTAAGCTAGACCACCTAGTTAGATCTGTCATAGCAGGGGTAAAGATTTAAAAAAAAAAATAAAATATATATATATATATACACACACACACATATTTTGAACAGTGGAGCCTTCATGGGTTTCGTTCACTGATGTATTATGTGCCATTTGCAGAGGTGTCTAACAGTCCCATGCTTGCCAAGTCATATATATTCCTAATGATCCTTTTCCATCTCTGTAGAAAAGAAACAACATGGAAATAATACTTTTTAGGATAGCATCTCATCTGTTTTTTACATAAAGTTTACAAACAGAATTTACTCTGATTTTCTTTTCCATTTCATTTTAATCCACAACAAAATGTGATAGTATACTGCTGCAATATATGTCTTGGTGTTACTGTTTGTACTATTTGTTAACAAAGAGAGAAGGTAAATGAGCATTACCGACCCAATTACTTATTCACTTTGCTATTCATGCCCAATCCCGAAGCTTTTCAATTCTACTAAAATGAAATAATCTGAAGGAACAGCTAAGATAAATAGTTTTGAGATGAAGTCTTCCAACAAACTTGGTTATTATATGTCAGAAGTGAGATAAGGCTAATATTAAGGAAAGGCTAATAAAAATCTGCTGCCACTGCCACCGATATTTGGATTGGGAGCTTAATGGTCCACCAACACATTGTCATTGGCACTCTGTCCTCAAAAGCAGATATTAGACTACCCTTCTTGCATTTCTTTTTGCTTGTTCACCATCCACTTCTCCAGGGACTACTGTAGCCCTACCTGAACTACACCCTCCACCATTTCCAGAGGCCATAGGCAACCACATTTTGTCTCTAAAGATACTGTAAATTCTATTGCTGCTCCCCAGGTAGAAGGCATTGTGCACTCTTGAATTTTACCTGCAAGTTCATTGCTTTGCGATCATTTGCTAGACCACACAAAGTTCTGTATCATGCGTGGTTTGGGATTTAGAAAGGAAAAGCATTACCATTCATTTTATCTAATTTACTGTGTGATGCTTTTGAAATCAGCCAAAAAAGAGAGAAGCTATTGCTGACAGCAGGCTTGGCTTGCACAAAGAAGATCAGTCTGTAACCAGATCAGTCACTGCTGCAAGTGTTCCCAGCAGCTCTCGTATCTTTCTACTTAAAGTGCTTCCATTTGGAACTGCTATGCATGAAATTTATTCCTCTATGCTTCTATCGGCAATTTGATGTCAGATTTTAAGGACAACTAAATAAACATAGGGCAATTTGTCAATGACTGAATTACTGTGTTTCTAAAAATATTTCCGATAGAATACCTTAAGTATTTAGGAATAGTTACAGATCAGGTTTAATGTGGTGACTGGGCATAGCTTTATGTATAACTGTGAGTGGACACATACTAAGAAGACGAGTTCAGCATACTATACACTAAGAGATGAGTGAAATGCATTAGCGGTACACAGCACTCCATATACAACACAACTGATTATATCCTTGCTACACATCAAGAGAAATATCTTAGTGTATTTTTGTGACTTAGTGTGATGGAGAAAATTTGGGGAAGCTAGGGCAGGAGTGTTGCAGTACAAATAATGTGTGAGTCATGATGGTATTGTTGGTATTGTGAGAAGCAATTAGGAATTGCCAGATGCAGATGGACTTTGTGTGCTTTGGAAGGAAACATGGCTTCATCCTATTTTCATTTTCAGGGGGAAGAAGGGCAGGAGAAAATTAGTAGGTAGCACATGTCTCTCATATGGACACTCTACAGAAAGAACCAGAAAAGGCCACTGTAGATAGGACATGCTACCAATGTATATTTTTTTTTAATTCTTCTAAGCACATAGGGTTAATTCATCCCATGACCTAGAAGTAATTACCATGTGAATTATGTGGTTAATTGAAATTAAACAACTTACAATTAAAAAAAAAAACCAAACTGGTTGACACTATTATTGGTGGTGTGCTTTTTCCTGGCCAATGCATGAGAAAAATAATTATTTAATATTTCATAACATTTGTTGATTTATCACCAACACATATGATGACTCTTTTTAATAAATCTCACTGATGTGACACTGACACGGGCAATCCCATGTTTTAACATAAGCATCAATAAAAGCTTGGGGTTGCTAATATATAAATAGGGATGTACAAAACCCTTCAATTTGCTGACAATTAAAAACTACTATTTTTTGATCAAATGAAGCATAAAATGAGATAGTTGCACAGAAATTAGACCATTTAAACAAGTTCTATTTACATTTCTTAAGATTTGAAGTAACTGCAAAACAACTAAACAAATTAAACTAACTAAAAATATGTTCTAGTATTTTGAATATATTAAGACATACATTTTTAATCTAAGCAATTTTTCACTGTAAAATTAACGTAACATTTCATGGTTGCAGAAGTTTGGTCCATATCTATTCATAGGCTTCTACAATTACCTGATCAAATATGTCAACAGAAAAGCAAAAGTTAAATGAAAGATAGTTGCCTCTCATCCTCGTATTAAACACAGACTATTTAGAATATGTGTTACAGTAAGTTAGACTTCATTCCATGCAACCATCAGAAAAATGAATATGTTTTTCTTCGTTCCTTATTGCTTTGGCTTCCATACTGGTTTGTATCGTGCATTCATTAAATATATAACACTCAGCAGGATTAAAACAAGCATATGAAAATAATCTCTTGGGTTTTGTCTTCAAAGGAGCGCTCTGTTTTAACAGGTATACCTCAGTCCTCAGTTGTTTTCAGATATGATGTTAATAGCCGCAATTATATACTCCTTTATCAACATTTTCTTAATTGCCACCCACTGTTATTTACATGTGAATACAGAAACAGCATTTTACTTACTGCTAGTCAGCTGAGCAGTGTCACTGGCGTAATAGATAACATGACTAATTAAAATGAATGAGTTTGCTATAATGTTCTTTGTAGCATTTACTGAGTGAAAGTTATTACAATATTCAATGCAACAACAGTAAATTCCATATTCAAAGTAATAGTAAGCATTTATATTTCATTTAATGTTAACCTGTCTTCTGCAAAACTGAAATTAGATTGAAAAATTTTTAATGGCAGCATGATGTTTTTGTATATCTTCTCAATGTTTTCAGATAGGTCTCTGGATGTAGCCTGCATCTGGGAGTGTCTCTGGAGGAGGCACCCAGATTCACCCTCCTGGTGTTGGCATCCTTCCCTAGAACCGAGGTTTAAAAGGATCTCTTGTGTAATCCAACTTACTGTGTTTTTTCTTTTTATCTTAGTTGATAGGGGAAAACAAGGATATTATTGATATGAATTTCAACAGCCTGTAGCTGTCATTGTTTTTAATAGTTGTTTGCTTAATGTCATCTTCAGAGTGCTATGGGTTATTTTCTCCTAACTACATAAATGGCTCTTGTCACCACTGTGCATCAGTCACTATAGAGAACGCATTGTCCTCCTTTATCATTGTCAGGAAAGGGCAATGGCAGCATTCAGTGTTCAACAAAGTTACCAAGTTTTCCATCATAACTAAATGTAGGAGACTGTAATAAATTCCTTGTTACAAATACTGTTAATATACGCTCCTAGTGTGTGATCATTCTGCCAGCACAAAGCATCAAACTAATTAGCAATAGCACACATGCAAATGATGTTGTTCATGTTAAAGAACTTTGCATAATGCCCCTATGATTAGTAAAGCAATTACAATAGTGGTTGCATGTCATTATTAATCATTTTAATAACTTCTGTGTACTAAATTTAGTTCATTCTTGAAGTCCTAAATCAAAATATTCCTTTGCATTATATTCATCAAGACTTCATATTTTCTTGTTTTTTTCTTTTTAATTTGTATATTTTTGTTGAATAACTCCAGCCACTTAATCAAAAAGTTCTCCATTATTTCCCACATACAGTTATAAGAACACTTTCTTAGTATGAAAAAGTGGCTAAAGAGCAGGTATATTTTTAAGATTCATTTATTCTAGCTGTGGAGATCTAGCTGTGAATTGCTATCCAGTGTCTTTTTATGAGACAGAGAAATAGAGACAGTTCTCAGCTTAAAAAAGGAGAAATGAAAATGCTTTGTATATGCCCATTTTCCCAAGTACTCACAGTTTCATGCACAGGTAGCAGTGCAATGAATTCAAACCACTGTTTACTCACCCCAGGGAAAAAAGTCTGGGTGTATGGCTACGGAGACAAGTACACCCCATTGCTGTACCTGTAAGGCTATGTTTTACAGGACAAAAAAGCATTTTCTGAGTCGTGTAGAAAAATACCAGGTGAGAGGCACCAGCAGCTGGACTTTCATCTAACTGCAGAATTCAGTTTGTGCTCTGAGTATTAATGAGGCTGTATGCATAAGATACTGATACCTTTAATTTAGCAGCTTATAAAACATGAAATAAATGCTGTCTTCAGAAGGAGGCTGGCATAACGCTGCCTCCTGCTTTTTCTCATATACTTCTTTCATGTGACCTGTGGACCCTTCTCAACGTGAGAGGGAAAAGTTGGAGGTGTTGCACTGTGTGGAAGATGGGTGAATCCTTTTATGTTTTGTTTTGGAAAAGCAGAATTATTTCTAAGTTTGATAGCTAATAGACAACTTCACTGTTTATCGTAGCACAAGCTCATAGCTATCAAAGTCAGGCCCTAGTCTCGAAAACAGATACTTATCAGTCTTGAAGACTCCTTAACTCCATCTCTTTCTTGGGGAGCAGTTGATCCACTGGAGGGCAGGGCTGGGAGGTGGCACTCCACTGTCTGAGGAAATGAGAGGGAGAAAACTTCAGGAAGATCAACAAAGACAAATGCAAAACCTTACAGCTGGAATGAGATAATGGCATGGAGCAACCCAAGGTGCGGGTCGACTGCTTGGAAAACACTCTGCAGCAAAGGTGTAGGGAGCCCAAGCGTTCATCAAGTTTGATGTGAGCCAGCAATGGGACCTACAGCAGAGGTGGCCTCAGCACTTTGGGTTGTGTTGGCAGTGGTGAAGCCAACATGTCCATGGAAATGGTCCTCCACTGGGCATCTGTGAGTCTGCATCTGGAGTAGTATCCAAAAAAAGGGAAAAAGGGGAGAAGGGCAGTGATCTGGGGTTCTAGGTAGGCCCTCTAAAAGTGGCAATTGTTCTGGATGCCATGGAACAAGAGAGGCCATGTCCTGCTCTGTTTTATTTCTCCATCGCTGTGATGGCCAAGTCACATTAATACAGCTCATCCGGTATGAAGGCAGACTTTTTTGTGATCTTGTAGCTGTCTCAGTTCCCGCCTCATCAAGTCTCACTCGGTGTATACCTCTACAGGGATTCTGTTAATACAACTATTGCTATTTGGTTCTCTTAATTTCTGTCAAGAAGAGAGGTAAGCCAGCTTTACACCAAATAGAAAAAACTCAAACCAAATGCTGAAGGAGTGTTTATCTCTTTTAACTAAACATTAGGAGCTACCTTGAATTCTTGCTGGAAAAACAGTATATATGCATGACTATGCATACATATAGTGCAGCTCAGATTCTACCATGGTCTCTAAGAGCCACATACAAGTTCTTTATCTTTTTCTCTTACTGGAAATTTCCATTCTTTGCCTTCCTAACCAATATTGCGGACTGTTTTTCCCAAAAGCTATTGCAAAACATTGTCTATCTCAGAGATTAGTGAACTATATTGCTCTCTTTTATCCGATGTCCTTAAAACCAATTGGTTTTCATTTAACAATGTCACTATACCTCTCAGAGCAGTGGAAAAATTAGCAGTAGAAATGTTCACCTCCAAGATACTTCTTCCTGACTGAGTTGTACATTCAGATCACTTACCATAGTTCCTAGCACATCTTTACATTGAATCAATATGGATATTTTGGATACTGAAGCACTTTGCAGTGCTTCGATCTTGTTTTCCTTCCTCCAAAGATGACAACTTTGTATACAGAGTATGACATATATGTGGCTCTTTTCCAGTTTGTTTTTTAGCTCAGATAACATGATATACTTCTGATAAGGAACACTGCTCAGGAAACAGGGGAAAAAAACAAAACAAAACAAAACAAACAGCTACATGCCGCTGTGTTCAAATATTTTGTCCTACCCCTTTACATGATTTTTCAAAAAAGCACAATCTTCACTTACAGGGAGGTAGCACTTGAATATTTTTCCCTGCATTGCTTATGGTAAGAAACAAACAAGCAAACAAAACCACAACATAATATCTATCTCAAATTGCAGTTTTAAAGGCTGCAATAACTGAGCTTTGAAACTTCTATTTTAATACTGCTATAGGTAGACTACTATAGGCTTTTTGAAAGCTGCCAAAAAAAACCCTGTTTTTGTGGTTTGGTTTTGGTTTGGTGTGTTTTTTTGTTTTTTGTTTTTTTTTTTTTGTTTTGGTTTGGTTTTTTAGTTACTTCATGATAAACTAGAGGTATTGCAAATTGAGCAGTCTCAATTCTACTTTGTGTCAAATTTTAAGGTGCTGGTGTTTGGTTTTGATTTTGTTGTTTTGTTTGGTTGTTTTTGTTTTTTTTCTTACTTTCTTTTGAAATTCCTTGTTGGAAGGTAAACAAAACCCCTGAGCATTTCCAAAGAACAGAATTATGCTGGCTGAACATTTTGGGTGAGAATGTGGGTACATTTATGCCTGTACCTTGAATTGTCTCTCTCTGTCTCTATTCACAAACTTCTTATTAAAAAGTTAATCTTTGTCTAAACTGACACATCTCTGGGCAGCTTTTCAGCTTTTTGAAAAACAACAATTTGATGATATTTTGCTTGCCAAGAATATTTGACTAACTTTGCTTTAAAGTAACTTATTCTGCTTTTGCCTATGATCTGCTCTGTGTAAGCATCCCCAGGATCCATTTGAATAACCTGTGACAGATTACAGCCTACAGAAGCACGAAAGGTATTTTGGGTATGGTGGAGAGGAACGAGAAGGTAAAGGGTGGGAGGACATAGAGATGGTAGGATGTCTTCTCCTGCCTGTGTGGGCAGCCTGGCCCAGCAGGGCTCTGGTGCTGATGCTTTGTGATGACACATGAGCTCTCATTGCTGAGCAGCTACACTTGAGAATAGTATGGCCTGACTCAAAGCATGAGATGAATGAAGTCATGAGTAGCATGACTATCTTCCTTTCACAGGAAGGTTGGTCATACTAATATTTGTTTACAAGTAAAATGTTTCAGATTTTACTTCTACTGACTAAACCAAATATTTTCACTGGGGAATCCATGCCTAAGGAGTTTCTGAGTTCAGACCAAATGTTTCTGTTTCATTTGGAAACCTTTCAGTTTTTCCACCACATCTTCCACTTTCTAAATTGCTTAGAGAGGGAAAAGGAGCTTTTACGATGTCAATTATTTCCGAAGTCAAAGGTCTTGATGTAACAATAAGAACTGGACGTTTACAACAATTTCTTACATTTTTCAATAAGGAGAAAGGAGGCACACTGCCATTTCCAGAAATGTCTTGCCAATGTAGCTTTTCTTCATTCCAGTCTCTCACTGACTGAGCTTCATAAGCAAAGCTAAAGCCTTCAGATAACCTATTCTTTTTAACTGTTTCAGACTTTATGTGCAGAAAACTGCTGCAAAACATCTACCCTTCAGAGATGTCGTTACTCCTTCCCAGATTGGTTGCTGTTGCAAAATCAACAAAAATGCTAGAAGTGCTACAATTCAAGCTTTTCAGATGGTGGTAAAATACCACTGGAAAAATGAAAGTGTAAAAGATGTCAGCCATCTGTTGTTTAAACAAACCAAAATGTATTTATTGTAGTTCTTTCATAAGGACTGTGCCTTTAGAAGCAAACATACGTACACTTGTTGGCAGCAGAAGGCCTTCTTTAATTGTAATGGGATGTAGAAATATTTTTCTTTCACTGATCATACAAGTATTTGGAAAGAAAATAATTTTTTATCAACGAACCCAGAAACACTTGAAATGAAGCATCCATCTAACAAAGGCATTATACTTCCTTGCGTAGCTGACAAGATGTTCTAATATTACAAATTAGTCAGATGTTGTGTTATAAACAGAAGTCTGCAACACATTCTTTCCTACTGACTCACTCAAATTCATCAAACATCATGTTGTCAGAAATTAGTGGAGAAAGATGGCAGAAAAATGAGAACCAAATATGAAAAAGACCTGAAAGAAAGTCTAAGAAATCCAATTATTTTTATTATATTTCAGGCTTTTGAAGACCTTTATGTGCATGCCAGTTTCATTTGGGGAAACAAAAAATCTGAAGTTATTTCTTTATTAAAGTATTGGCAACACTTCAGAAGCAAGTTCATCACCAAAATTATAGAAATATTTTTTAAGCATAGATGTGTCTGATATCAACAATTAGTAGCATATAACATGCATAAGTATGATTCCAGTCTAAAAAAAAATAATTAGAGATTGAAGGGAGTTTTGTTCTTTGGAATCTTATCTAAGTATATCAGAAAGATTTTATGATACTTCTAAAATGAGAAAACTCAGTCTCTAACCATTCTGAAAATGAAGCCAATGTATTAGAATATGGAAAAGTAGGACATATAGAAATATTTCTTAGATAAAACCATAGCATTCTTCTGAAATAGCATTACAAAAAAATCAGATTGATTAGTGGGTTATAGCATTTGTAGTAAACAATTATACTAAATTTATTATTTAAATTATTGGTTTTCCCCTTTTTTGGTATCACCATAGGAAAATGATTTTTTTTTCCTCTTTTTTCTCCCCCACCCCTGACAAAGACACACTTTATTTATATGAAACTGAAAAATTGTGCAGCATAATGTTATTAAAAGCATTTGGAAACAAGGCAAATTCTGCCTCTGGAAGCTGCATTTCTTAGAGTAATAATTTAAAAATTAATTTGAGCTTGTATTATGAAATTCTGGCTTCAGTGAAGGGAGAGGAATATTGCTATTGATGTAAATTGAACTAGGATGTCATCCATAAAGCAATTTCCTTCTTCACAGAAAAGCTGATTTAAGTACAGAACTTATCACAAACCCAGTTTAGGAACTAGCATCAAGAGATGTGGTAAAGAAATCTGAGTTCCAATGCTTTTATTGCCCCGAAGGGAAGGAAAAGAGAAAAGATGCTTTCCAAAGTCACAACAATAAAAGTGTTATACCACACAACAGTAATGTGTGCACTGTATATGCTGTAAAAATATTTTTTTAAACTTCTATTACAATCTTAGTACCAGTAAATCCCTTGTAATCAGAAAACTTAGGTGCTGCCATCACTTTAACTCCTTTTACATGGCTGAAATTGATTTTTGAACTGATGATTAGTTGAAATACAGAATATGTTGTGGTCAGAATCTTTCTGGGTGTGAGAGCAAGGTGACCTCCAGTAACCAAGAGCTTCTGTTTCTTCTTGCCGTAAAGCTACCATTGCAAATACAACTCATGGCTTCTATGCGTGGGAGCACCAGTTTTCATGCATAGCTTGGTCTTTCCTGTAGAGCATTTTATTACTGTGATCTTCTGTGGAAGGAGCAGTGAAGCAGAGCAGCAGCAGCTTGGTGCTTCTTTCTGTGGTGGGGAGATGAACTCCCTTATCCTCCAAGAACAGCAGTAAAGATAAAACTGAGAAAAATCAGAAGCTACTTAAGGTGCTAGAATGAGTCTCAGGAAAGAAGAGTGATGGATAGTGTATGGGTGAGACAGCAAATTACTGTTGGGTGTCCTTCTTCATGATGTGGATTTCCAGGGGTTACTGCCGTGGTAATGTCCATGAGCGGTAAGACCAGTGAGAGCACTAAATACATATAACACATCTGAATCTGTGCTGGGTGTCAGGGACACTTCTGAACCCGTCTGGACACTTGAATTGCAGTAATACAATTGCATTGTCTAGTTTTTATATTTTAATACCTTTAAATTCAGATAATTTCAATGATAATACATATATTTAAATTTAGTTGCATCTAAGAATGGTGTGAAAGACTGCTGTTACTTTTGTACATTTAAATTGTGCTCTCAGCATTTTTTTGATATTTCGTAGATGTTGCTATGTACCTCTTCCCTTTAATCTACCACTTGTTTCATCTTTTGTGATTTGATATTACTGACTTCATCAATCCTATATGTAAAACTGTATTTTCACCTGTACCATGACACAAAAAGTGAAAACGTACTTTTTTTTTTCCCTATGGATTAATACTGAGGTTTGTGTTTTGCAAAATCCTGGTACACAAAGTGGATATAATGCAAATATTCTGAAACACAAAGAAACAGAATGGCATTCTCCTCATTTTCAATGAACTAGATACTCTTATTCAGGCCCAAAGAAGAGATGTGCTAATTGCATGGACCAGTAACAGGAGGAAAATAGTGTGAGGAAAAGCACTGGATTACTCAATGATTGGTAACTCCTTTATAGAACATTAGCTCTACATGTTCTAGGTTGCCTCACACATCAGTATCTCTCCAAGTTTTGTATTTGGACACACCTGCTCCCCTCCCAAAATAAAAAATCCATGCAACATCCTTTGCCTATCTTAAGCTTAGAACAATATGAACAAAGGGACAATTTTTAGGAAAAAAAATTAAATGCATAAACTGAACTATCCATTAATTATACATTTTTTTACATAAATTGTTGAGTGTATAAAAAGCAAATGTATTTGAGGTGTCAGAAATTAGGATATTTTGAGCCCTCCTTCCACATTTAAGAAATCATTTTCTACACTGATGATAAGATTTTCTTTTTGTACATAACTTCAGGTTCCCTTTCAAGTTAATGCCGTATTGCACTGTTTGAGATAACATTTACAACAGGTAGCAGCTGTTTATGATTGATGTTAATTTCTTGGAATAGTTCCAGTCTTCCTGATTCTTGGTGGGGTTACCTCTTCCAAGAGCTGTATGAAGATTTTGAATGAAGAAAACAGACCATTGGTTATTGTGGAAATGAACCCACAATCTTTTGTTATATTTAGATAAAATGTCTATGGATTGTTCAGACCATGTTCAGTTTGGGAAAAAGGTTAAACCAAAAATTAAGCTATTATCATATTCATTACTATGTTTTACATAGTTGGGTGAAATTAAGATCATAGTTGTTACCAGAATATTAAAAAAAGTTTGTAAAGTTATTAGATGACAAAATTCCTTCCTAAACAATTGATGAAAACATTCTATCACAAAATATTTCCATTCAACAAAAAAAAATTTAGGTATTGCTTTTGGGCTTATTTAAGTAGAGTCATGTTTGAAATCTTTCAAGAATCAAAACACAAATAATTCAATCTAATTCTTCATGAATAAAGATTCTGCATGATGTGCAATGATAGTCCTAAAATTCTGACAGTGAACTTACTGCATGCAAAAAACAAACCAAATAATCATTAATTTTCCTACCAGGAAACCTCCACACACGTTATTGCACACAAGTTATATATATAAATAATATAATAAAGATAATATAATATGATATTATGTGATGTGATATGATATGATATATAAAGAATATAAACTGAGAAAACAATAATTATTTGAAAACTGGACTACAAAGCAAATTTTATATTATATATGCAATTTTTATTTGTATGTGTATATATATTTTGTATATTGTCTTTTGTCTGAAAACCATATGAAAAGCTAAAATTGACTTTTTTATTTTTAGTTTTGAGGGGGTAGATAAGTAAGTGTGAAGAAGAAAGCAATTTTTTATGTTGGTATTGCTATAAATTTCTCATACAGTTAAGGATTTAATTTTTTCAGGCAATTTGTTATACAGCTGAAGAGTTAATTTCATGAGCATCTGCAATAAGACTTGGCAATGATCACATTAATATTCATTATCAAGCAAAAATGTATTCTGGAACAAAAATATTGCCTGTAATATTTCCCCCATATGTCATTGTCTTTATGATACTTGTATCATAAAGCAAAAAGAATCATATTAGCATGTATCATATTAGCAAAAAGAAGCTGAAATGGACAAAGTATTTTGATGAAGTTCTTCCGTTCATGAAAATATCCTTCAGATTCAGCATGGCTTGAGAAGTTTTCAACTTGTTATCTGTGACATAGATAATCTATGCATCCCAATAACGTCTACATAAATACATTTTTGTCGTGATAGTGAGATCATCTTAGTGAACTGAAAAAGCAAGAGGTTTGTTGTTTTTTTTTGTACCAAATGACATCTGGCAAAGAGCAGCAACAGGATTTAAGCCTTCCTGTCTCCCCACTTGTTATCATCAAATAGGGTACTCCTGAATGTGAAATCCACCACACTAAATTATATTAATATTTGAAAGAAAATGCTACTAAAAGCAGGCCTATGGTTCAATATGCTGTCAAATGAGCAGAAATATAATCACAAAACCTCTGGTGCTTATTTCATTCTGCTTTGTTTTCATAGTAATTATAAATAGCTAATTGTGGTACTCTCACAAAAGTTTTTTCCTTTTCCTTTCCTGACAACAAATGCTGGTGGTTTTATGGAGGGCAAGAATCTGTGCAGGAAATATCAACAAATTGTTGTTGTTCAGAAGACAGCTAAGCTAATCATTGGGATAAATAGCATTTTGCTGACTGGAGGTGTCTAGTGGCTTTCCACAGGAATAGATTTTATTATCCATCTTGATTACTATCTTAGTTTTTGCTGTGGAAGTTGGAATGATTCTCACATGAATAGTCTTTACTGATGATATATAAAACAGGAGAGAGAATAAATATCAGTGGTAACATTACTACAAAGAAGTAATAAAATTTATATTGAGATTTAGTAGTGATATGGAGATTAAAAATTTAGCCTAAAGATATCAGCTTGAAAAAGAATGTGTACAAATACACTTCCAGCAAAATAATACATTATCAGTTAAAGACATGTAGCAAAGTCTAGCAAGATTCTAAAATTCATTCCAGAGGCTTTAATGATGGACAGCAGGTGAAGTTAATCTACCATTTAATACAGGTGTTCAGAAGGCTAACAAACTTTATTTTGAGCCTGACAGGCAGCATGGAGCTGCATATCTCAGCATGGAGCAGTGCAGAACTTGCATTCAGTCTAGGATCCTACTCTGGGAAAACAAGAGAGATGAGCATCCTGTGATGTTTTTATAAGTAATCCTTAGAAACAGCAGCAAATATTTGTACTTGGAATTCATTGAGTGGTTTTGAAAGTTTCTTAACAGAAATGCTTTATTTTCTATTGCTAAAAATAGGACCCAAGGTCATGATATCTTTCTAACCACAGTATTGCTTATAATTATGACTCATTTCATTGGTTAAAATTGATATTTGCAATCCACAGGGATTACCTTAAAACTCTACAGGGTTGCAAATCTCTTATTTGTCAATGAAAAGAGTAACCTATTAGCACCATGCAGAACTTTAAGCCATCCAGTGTAATTTCTCAAAGTTACAGGGGAGTTGGAAGGCTCTGTAGACCCTGGGAATCCATCCAGATTTGGCTCTGCTCTGCAAAGCCTGTGAGCTGTGTACTAAGATACTGTTTGCAATTCTGTGAGGAATTCAGGGCTTTACATAGTTTTATAAGCAAAGGCAACTGAAATTTGTCAATCCTGTTTGTGGTTTAGGATCTGTTATAATCTGCCTTTCACAGAAGATCTCAACGTGTGCAAGCAGAACACCAATGAGAAAATCAAACAAACAAAAAATGAATAAACTGCTACCAGTGAATAATGCAGTTTCACATAACTTTACAGACTGTTGAAAAAGCAGTTAATATTTTTTTTCTAAATATTTGCCAAAAGTCATGGGGAAGGAAAGGAAATTGTCAGTAATTTTGTGGCATTGAAGCAATTTCTAGTAAGTTTTTTAGAAGTAGAATATAAAAAACACAGGTCACCTGGCATCACTCATCCCTAGATGTGCAGCAGTTTCTCTCACCTGTGTGAAAATAAGAGGTTATCATAGAAGATCAAAATGTCAGGACTCATACTGAAATACGAGTTGCTGAACAATCACAGTATTGCCATCTAAGGACCAATCTGGACACATGGAGGATGGAGGAGTATAAGCCTGTCTTTTCTAACTGTTAGGTTCTCCTTGGGTGTCTACAATAAGAGGGAAATAGGAATAGGAAGGTTGTGATGTTCGTTGCTGGTGGCTCTTGTACTGAAGTTTGTGAGGGTATGTGTCCATAAGGAATCTGAAGAAAAATAAGGACGATGGCTCTCTTGCCAGGTTTTTGAAAAACTTAGTTAAAATCTCACAGAGGCAGAATTTGTAGGCTGGAAATCAGTAGCAGGAACTAATTATTGCCCTTTGTCCCTCAAAGACATAGTGCAGCACAGTGAGAAGAATTATGGAGAAGTATGATACGGAGGAAAATGTGTTCCCTAGATTCTTAATCACAAGAAGGAAACCCCAAAATGTTGCTGGGGAGAGTATTGGTCTAGCCCTCAGAAAAGCAGTCATTGCAGTAGAAGCCAAGAACAATATTTCTTCTGCAGTAGAAGCCAAGAACTAAGAACTGTAAAACCATGTTTAAAATTGTTTGCACTGGAATAAACCAAATAGATCCACTGATTCAAACTTCCATTCCGTCCAATCCCTAACATTCTGTGATTTTGTGATTCTGTGATTCTGTGATTCACATTTAAGAAGTTGTAGCATAAATCATCAAAATTCTGTGAAGATAGAAACTCTGCTCTAAACAGTCCTGCTGTGAATAACCACTATAACCAATATCTCTGTTGCTTTGAGTCCAAAGCATGGGTGTTAAAAAAGTTAAAAGAGAAAACCTGAAAATATCTGCTTTCCTTTTGGCTTGCTTACTAACTTGGAGGAGTAAGGGTTTTCTTTCAGTTTGAGTGTAAGCAGAAAAGTTCTAGATAGAGAGCAGATATTTAAAATCATAAACTGATTTCTTGGACTGGCATTTGTAGCTTAAAATCTCTGTTTGTCAGAATGATTAAGGGTATACTTCAATGTCTAGCTTAGTAAGCATAGAATACATTTAATGGATAAGAGCTTCAGCTAAATCCCCTGATTTTATCTTCAACATTACTCAAGTGGAAACTGTTTCTAGTAAGCAATGATTTATGAACACTTGGTATTTTTTCTAATTAATCAAGCATTTTTTAATAATTAATAAAATATTAATTATATCTAGAACTATATTATTACCTATTCAGCTAACAAATGGTTTTATTCCTAGGATAACACATACATAAGTGCAGATGGCTTTTTCCATGTTTGACAGTTTAAAATATATGCATATATATACATACAAGCATTTCTTAATATGGTTTTGTCTGAAAGTTATTTAGAAGTATAACTTAATAAGATCTTTATCTAAAATGAAAGAATTACAAAAGGACCTTTACCTGTCCCAGTAGAGTAGTTGAAGGCCACAGGGCACAAACCTCCAAATCTGAGATCACCAAGTGATTTTGTGGCTCTGTAGTCAAACACAGACTTTTTTTTTTATAAAGAGTACCAAGTAGGTGTAAGGGGGTTAGCACTACCCAAGATATTAAGAAGAATTTGTTGAAATTCTTTGCACAGTTTTCATTTCAAGAGTGTAAAAGGAATGCCAGCAGTTTGGAAATGATTTAGAAAAGAACTCAAAGAATAATGTAAGGTTGAAATGTCTCAGCTGTAGAAGACTAAAAATAGTTAATCTATTTAACTAAACAAAAAGAAGGCTAAGAGTTGAATGGTTTGTAGTCTGCAGCTGCTCACATGAAGAAGGTTTTCAGGTGGTAGAAGGCTCTTTCATCTTACAGATGAAGGGAGAATGAGACCCAGTGGCTGAAATGAGAAGATTAATAAATTCAGAATCAAAATGAGGTAGACTTCAGGAGTAAAATGTAATTAAACTGTGTAACGATTTGATGAGGGTTGTGGTGTACTTTCCATCATTTACAGTCTTTAAATTAAGATTAGCTGTCTTTTTAAAAGATACACTGAAACTCTACCAGAAATATGGGCCCAGTGATGGGATTAGTGGCTGAAACTTTTGGGGTGGTTTTGCTGGAAATCAGATTTAGGGGATCATAATGGTTCCTTCTGGATAAAAACCTGTAAATCTTCTGAGGTTTATATTCTGTTGTCCTTTCTCATACTGAACATCATCTTCCTCTGAAATTAATGTCTTTTGAAGCCAGTGACACTGCATGTGCAACAGATTCTGGCTATCAAGAATACTACTTTGCAACCTCATTTTGTTTTATCACTGGTAAGCAAAATAGCATTAACATTTGTAAGATTTGTAGTCCTCACATGTGTTATGATTGTGACTGAAATCATTGTACTATCCTTAGTGTTTGTTTTCTGTCTGCATATATTACACTCTGGCGAGCCTTTGTGCAGGGTAACATTTGACCACTGCTCACCTGAGAAGAGTCTTTGGAGTAACCCAGGATTACTGAAGCCACCAAACCATCCTGTGTACCACTCAGTGAAGTCACTGGAATATCCCTTTTACAAGGAATCCTTTCCTTCGTTCTGGACTTTAGTGCTACAAAAGCTGGATAGTGGCACTTCTTGTAGTCCACTTCAGTAGACCCAAACATGACTGCCAGGAGTAGTGATTCACCTTCTCCAGATAGGATTGCCATATTTCTACCTTGAGCACATATACATGAGTAGTACATATATAATGAGGTTATTATGCTGGGACGTACAAGACCTAGTTCTTATGTGCAAAACATGCATGAAATTGAAAGGGCTTCATAGTGTTCTGACATATCTGGGGAGGTCTGTAGCTGTTGCTCATGCTCAAATGAAGTTATCTTACCTTGCTCATTAAGTTTGCCTTGGCAAATTGTCCCATCCCAACAGATGGGAAGAGGATGAGTTAACTCTAGATGAGACACGCCCTGACTCAACAGATGAGACCAGGTGTGAGTTAACTCTGGCTTAATTCTGTGTGGTTATGTGAAGTGAATGACAGACAATCACCTCCAGGGTCCAATTCAATTATGAGTTTTACTACAAGTACTTGTTGGAATATTGGTTACAGTGAATGGTGACTTGGCAAAAGTATAACAGAACTTATAAACACATTAACAGCAAAAGTCCTACTATGAGCGATATATTGACAACCATCAGTAACTATAATATGAAATTTAACCAGAATCCAACAGCAGAGCTTAAAGATGGTGTTATCCTTGTGTGTTCAGAAGGGGAAGAGAGAAAGAGAGTAATATATATACACAGGGAGAGACAAAAGAAATGGGGGTATAGAAAAAAGGAGAGAAGGAAAGAGCAGAGAGAAAGGAAAAAAGAAAAGAGTGAGGGATCCAGTCTCTTACAGCCCCACAGTGTGGATGACAGGACTTGTACGACGATGTATGGCCTCGGTGTTCCACGGCGAGGATGCTGGGATCAGGAGCACAGCGTCCTCCGATGTCTGGTTCAGAGTGAGGGTCCTCAGGGTGCTGGTATTCTCTTGGTGAGGCCAAGCTGGTATTCCCCTGGTGAGTCTGAGCTGGTATTACTTTCAGTGAGACTGTTAGGCCCCTAAACGGTGCTGTTTTAGGTGAGCTTTTTATAGCTCCCAGAGTAGAGGAAAGTGTGAGGGGGGAGAAAGTCACGATTGAGAAAGAGGGACAAGTCTGGACAAGTCCTGGGCCACGTTAAGGGGTCTCCGCTTTGCCCCTTGTGTCATGCAGAAATCCAGGGGGAAGGGATAATTGCAAAAGATCAACAAGTCCTGGGCCATGTCAAAGGGTCTCAACTTTTCCACTTTGTTTGCCGAGCTGGGAATATCAGGAGATGGGGCTATGTGCCCTCCAGCACATCTTCCATCTCCGGCCAGTCAGCTTGCCCGATCTGTGGCTGGTTAGCTCATAGTTGATATGTAGATCGAAGTTCCCCCTGCTCTGGATGTGTCATCTCCTGGCTGAACCAGTTTCACCACAATGTTTTCAGCCATGATCCTTATCAATACCCAACACAAATATATTGAATTAACTGCATATGAATATTCCTAACAATTAGTCAGTCATAGAATTGCAGTAGGCCCAACAAATCTTAGACACATATTAGACAAGTAAATACTCAAATGTGTAGCAATCAGTCCTGGAGAAATGGTCAGATCCCTGCTTCTCCCCCACAGACAAAACAAGGGAAACTAGATGAAAGACAAGACTATGTGTTTGGTCTGGAGATACAATTTGTCCTTGATGGGAGCCTATTTTATTATACTCTGGAATATTTGCCTTGTAAATGATTAAAATAGGTCCAGTAGGCAGGGTTGATACTGCAGTGTACAAAAATTCTCATGCATCACATAACTTTACATGTGCAATAATGATAATTATGTGGAGAAGTCACTTTCATCAATTGATGCTCTGTAGTATAATATTTAAAACAGACTCCTAACAAAGGTTAAATTGAATCCACAAAATTCACTTAACTGATTAAAATGTTCCATTGAGCAAATGCGGTGCTCTCTATTTGTAATAAACAAGATGATATTCCAAATGCTCACCTTCCACTAAAATAAGAAAATTACATTATAATTCAGAAGGTAGCTTGCATTCTTTTTATGGGACTATTTCCAGAAGCAATAACTAGCAAACTGCCAACATGCTTTTGAAATAGATCATATACTTATTTCTAAAAGAATATACTTCACCGATGTTATTAACTTGTCTCTATGTTTTATGCTTGCATTATAATGCTGCTGTATCTGAAGCATGTAATGTTTAAACTAGCAAATAATGCAAGTCATATATGTACAATATACTCATATGTGCAGATGATCTCTCTTTTATTCTTAATTTAAATCATTATTTTAATCTTTTATGTTTACTTAATGTGTCCTTGTTTTATTTTCTGAATGTAAAGGATCAAATTATTACATAAAGATCTGATCCTATTTTGTTATGTAATTTAATAATAATACCCTTAGATTTGGATATTATTACATAATATATAAAATTATGTGAACTAGTGTTTGAATGTTCTGCAAACAAGTAACTACCAGAATATGTCTATCTAAAGCTTGGCTACATTCCCTCTAGAAATTGCACTCCATAAAGTATGTAAAACTTCTGCCTCTGTAAAGTTGGCAATGAAACAGCATAAAGCATTGTGGTTAAACCGCAGTAAGCAGATAAGGACCACACACCTGCTCGCTCACGTTCCCTGCATTGGGTTGGGAGGTGTTAGCACTCCTCAGCAATAACTAAAACATACCTGTGTTATCAACACTGATTTGATCACAAATCCAAACCACAGCAACTTATGGGCTGCTAAGATGAAATTAACTCTATCCCAACCAAAACAATGAGAAAACGTAGTTTTGCCTGACTTTACAATTTTTAGATAATTCAGTTCAGTAATGTAGTTACTGCACATACAGTGTTAAATTAAACTTTTAAAAACACTGACCCTTCGGTGACAAAAATAGTTAAAAAAAAAGTTATTATGCCGTCAAGTAATGAAAGCCCTTTCAAGCCCATCAATGAAGACAAACGTGTCTGGAATTCAGTTCCCTTTTCACCTGATTTGAAAGGAGTTTAGACATAATTTAATATCTGTCAGAAAGTCAGGCTGATTTGCTTTGCATATAAATAAATTTCCAGTCTGTATCCCAGCATGGCAGCCAAACTCCTGGCATGCTGCCTCAGTGACAGGGGGCATCAGGAAGCCACAGTGTGCAGAAAGCTTTGGATTCACTTAGAAACCTCATCTGCATCATTGTAATACTTTTGCATTTTGCCACTTTGCAGGACAAAACATGTGGGAAGATAAACAAATTTTGAAAGATATTTCTACTTTCACTCAATAGCCTTACAAGTGAAGTGGTTTTCAGGCATGAAGAAAATTTCTTCATCACTTTGAAATATTCATGTTTCTCAAGTTGTTTGGAGGTTTTCTTGCAAATAAGATAGTATTTATTTCATGTGCCATATGTGCTATTAGCAAAAATTAATATTAATCTTTACTAGTTGAGTATTATATACTAGAGAAGAAGAACATAAAAATTAATGAGAAACCTCATTCACTCTTCCATTCCTTCTTCTGCTTCCCTGCTCCCCACCACCACCCAAACTTGACAGGACTCAGTTTCCTGGCTTTAACTATATGAAAGTTAAGCACCTAGAATTACTCTGTGTTTCAGGGCAGGAGAGGGACATCTCCCAAAGGAGGATTACCCTGTCTTAGACATAAACCTGGAAAGGCTAAGTTCCCTGCAAGAAGCAGATATTTACTTATGATAACAGAAAGAACTTATGTTTTTTTTGTGATTTGTGGTTTGTTTGTTTTGGTGGGGTTTTTTTTGTTTGTTTGGTTGGTTGTGTTTTGGTTTTTGTTTTTTTGTTTTTTTTTTTTTTTTTAACAGGATACTGTAAATTGCTATCTTTAAATTGCAAATGTTAGCCACTACAAATAGCACACCTGGAAAATCCTGTACTCTCTGTATTTGTCCCCAGTGCCCCATGGTGCCCTAAGCAGAAGAAGAAGGTCACCACCTCTCTAATACAGGCATATTGCATGCCTGTAGTTGAACAAAATTTCTCTCAACTAAGTGGGACTGTTATTGGAATTGACAGTACTTCTCTCTTATCCCAGCTATGCGATCTTTTCATTGTCTGTTGCTGACATGCTGCAATCCTTGTTGTCACACGTCAATGTATATTCCACGTATTACCTCCATTTTTTTTCACTAGGCTCTTGCACATTTGCGTTCACTTTTGTCTCCCAAGTGCAGCAAGAGTCTGTTTGCTGTTACTCAGATGCCATTGTGGATAGCAGTGCAATGTAAGAATCTGCAACAAAATAAATTAAAATTTGAAAAGAAAATATTTCAATCTGAATTTCAGATACGGAAGTATGTTCCACTTTATAAAATTGTATATGAAACTTGAATTGAAATGATTAAAGGTAGTGCTTTTCATCTTGGAGAATATCTCATTATCGTAGATTTTAAGTATGATACTTGGATTTCCAGCAGAGAGAAGCATTTGAGAAAAACATTTTGCTGCAGTTAGTTAATTCTTCCCTACATGTGCTATATTCAATGTATCCATTTTAAAACCAAATGAGGCAGCTCTGTCTTCTTTGGAATCTACAGCAAACCCTAGCTGTGCCAATTTTAGAGTGTGCTTATCTTTGTGGGAATATGGTTCTCTAATCTTTATTATGTATTAAAATTTTTTAAAATGGAATTTTGTGCAATAACAGAAAATACACAGGTTGCTGAATGATTTTTATAATTCTTCTTCAGCATGGCTCTTAAAGCTAAGCAAAATAGGTTTTAGAAGTGGATGAAGTAACAAAAAATGCACTGTCGAACAGTCTTAGAAGATAATTTGGGATTGAGAAAGGGTCAAATCATTAACCTCTGAGTATTTTGCCTGCAATGTCTTGACACTTTGCCAAATGGGAGTCTCTCCAGCACTGGCCATTTTTTACGCAGATTGAAAACAAGGTGTTCTCCTCTCCTCTCCTCTCCTCTCCTCTCCTCTCCTCTCCTCTCCTCTCCTCTCCTCTCCTCTCCTCTCCTCTCCTCTCCTCTCCTCTCCTCTCCTCTCCTCTCCTCTCCTCTCCTCTCCTCTCCTCTCCTCTCCTCTCCTCTCCTCTCCTCTCCTCTCCTCTCCTCTCCTCTCCTCTCCTCTCCTCTCCTCTCCTCTCCTCTCCTCTCCTCTCCTCTCCTCTCCTCTCCTCTCCTCTCCTCTCCTCTCCTCTCCTCCATATGCAGAATTTTCAAGTAAATATCTGACTTCTTTTTGTTTTCCTGAGGTTTTTTTTCAAGACAGCAAAGCAGTGGTGGTTTAGCTTAAGTATCAAGGGTGCAAGAGAGACAAAAAATGAGATTTGGAAATGAGTGGATTGAGTCATGATCTCATTTAACTTCTAAATATTTTATAGTGTCCTTGTTTGTAAAGACAAGAGGAACTGGGCAGAGGGGGCAGGCAGGTGGGGGAGGGCAGGCAGGTAGGGAGGGTGGAGAGTTGAGGGGGGCTTTTGTGCTTGGTTTTAAGATTTTTATTTTTTTCTTTAAAGTAAACATCACTGATTTTTGGGTACTGGGAGGGAGCAAATAACTGCACATATTGGGATGTGACTGAGAGCAAAATAAAAATTGTTTCAAGAAAGGAGAAGTAAATTTCATGGAAGAACTCCTCAATAGATGCAAGAGCTATTTCAGGAAGTTTCTAAACTGATGAGACTTAGAAACTGGAATTATAGGTGGGGAGTAATGCTCTACATGCTACTTATACTCATGGTTGGATCTGATGCAGAGCAGTAGTTCTCATATACACTATGGTTTAAGACTGTTTTTTAAAGACCCTTTGAGTCTCTTGGATCAAGAAGTATTGGTGACTGGGCTCCACTACAGGGCTTGGCTCAAATCTCAGCTGTGGGGATGTGAAGAAAAGATTTGCCCACATCTCTAAAAGGGTGAGAAATGATGGAGATTCAAGAAGCTGTGAGCTCCATAAGGTACATGAGATTAAGTAAGATTTATGTCTATACAGAAGGGTTAGATTACAATTTAAAAGCTGGAGATCTCTGAAATAGAAATTCTTGATAGATAAGTTTTATTTCGATATGGCATCATCACACATTTGGACACCAGCCTGGAAGACCTGGAAGACCTCTTGTCACTATCATTTTTCCAGGCCATTTACTGTTGTCACTTTTCCAAACTCACCTGCTTTAGAGCCTGACACTGCTGGGAAACCTGTTGTTGATGTTGTTGTTGTTGTTGTTGTTATTATTATTATTATTATTTCCATTGTCTGAGACATTACTGGTTTTTGCTCTAGAACCTGTACCGGTTTTTCTTCCTGTCCTCATATTTTCTTATACTTTTGTGGTGTTTCCTCCCAGTGGTAGTTTTACTGAGACTGAAAGCAAACTGAAGGAATGAGATGCCACTTTTAATTTAATATTTTCTTTTATTTTTTTAACTTTTTTTTTCCTTTTTATGACCTGAAATTTTGAATATGATCTTCCCTGTTTACTGGGAGTAAATGCAACCTATTATTTTTCCATTGTTTCCCCTCTTAGAAGACTCAGAGCTCTTGGAGAAAAATAAAGAGAAGGACATTTGGTTTCATAGTCTTAATAAGTTCAGATCCATCATCCCTACTGACTCTTATGCTTCAGAGTTCATATAGATTATGGTCTAGATGTTCAAAAGCAACTACTTATGTGTTCTTTGTCTACACTGAGGAACTGCTAAGGTAACTTAAGGGAAGGGTAAAGCTGCTTAAAGAAAGTCTTGACAAGGTGCCCTTTAGAAATACTGATAGCAAGTCAGTTATGAAATATGTAGGTACTCAAACTATCTAGAGCTTTTAAACATCAATTTTTATGATAATAGATCCACCTCATCCCGTATATGTTCAGTATTTCCCTTTACATCAAATAGCAGAAGACTAAAAATATCTAGGGACACAAGGCACAGGGTTTCCTAACTAAAAGTGACTGAATCCTCATTTTCTGAGAGCAATTGTTAAAACTCACTCTCATCCCATGCATTAGACAGTCATAGACAGATCAGCAATATAGCCTAATTTAGATTTTCTAAATGCCAGACTGTTCTTTGCCCATATTTAGCTCATACTAATAATAAAAGAAAGTGGGATAACTGTAGTGATAACAAGGATACACAGAGCAGTTAATTCTCAGTTATACATAGGAGGATGATCTGTGTTGAGGTTTAGCTGTATTTCATGCTAGACAACAGCCCAGTTGGCTCTACTTTGACCAGACCCTCTGTGGAGACAATCTCACCACATCTCCAAAGCAGTCTCTGACATACAACCTTCCATAACTGTGCAGTCAGTAAAGAAAGTATTGTCACGTCTCCTCTTTTTTCTTTTCTTTTTCTTTTTTCTTTTTTTCTTTTTCTTTTCTTTTCTTTTCTTTTCTTTTCTTTTCTTTTCTTTTCTTTTCTTTTCTTTTCTTTTCTTTTCTTTTCTTTTCTTTTCTTTTCTTTTCTTTTCCTTTCTTTTCTTTTCTTTTCTTTTCTTTTCCTTTCTTTTCCTTTCTTTTCCTTTCTTTTCCTTTCTTTTCCTTTCTTTTCCTTTCTTTTCTTTTCTTTTCTTTTCTTTTCTTTTCTTTTCTTTTCTTTTCTTTTCTTTTCTTTTCTTTTCTTTTCTTTTCTTTTCTTTTCTTTTCTTTTCCTTTCTTTTCTTTTCTTTTCTTTTCCTTTCTTTTCTTTTCTTTTCTTTTCCTTTCTTTTCCTTTCTTTTCCTTTCTTTTCCTTTCTTTTCCTTTCTTTTCCTTTCTTTTCCTTTCTTTTCCTTTCTTTTCCTTTCTTTTCCTTTCTTTTCTTTTCTTTTCTTTTCTTTTCTTTTCTTTTCTTTTCTTTTCTTTTCTTTTCTTTTCTTTTCTTTTCTTTTCTTTTCTTTTCTTTTCTTTTCTTTTCTTTTCTTTTCTTTTCTTTTCTTTCCTTTCCTTTCCTTTCCTTTCCTTTCCTTTCCTTTCCTTTCCTTTCCTTTCCTTTCCTTTGTACACTTATTCTACCTTTTAATAGTCTAATGTAAATATTTGCTCACTTGGGGTGTTGCACAACTTTGTTTCTCTATGAGATGTAAATTTTTTATTATTAATAATATTATTGTTATTAGTAATAATAATAATAATGGATTCATTAATCTATGTACACTTAACTTTGATATATCTAAAGTTAGACAGAGACATTCCCCTCCCAAATTGCTCGTAATTATTGCTTTGTTTCTCTTGGAATAATAATAATAATAATTAAAAAATTGGAGTTTCCTCTACATTATTAATTCTTTCTGTAATACCTGTAATACCTTGCACTCATGTGCCTGGCATTTCTTTTATCTTTTTTTTTCCTTTCCCCAGAGCTATAGGCTTTACTCTGTCATCTTTAACAACACTGCAATCCAAAAGAAATCATCAGAAAACCTTTGCAGAAGAAAACATTAGTATTATTGTAGAATAATTATTTTATAAAGCTGATAAGTAGCTGTTATTCCTCTTTAGCAATATGTAATTTCAGAAGGATAAAATGACATCTTTGGTCCTCTGACTGAACTGATCCAACACATTTGAAACATTTAATCTTTATGAGAGTCCTTCATCTTAGTTTTCATTTTGCATACTTGCATTATAAACTCCATTAGGCCTATCAAGAGTTAAATGTACTTCTTAAGTGTAACTCTGTTTAGAATAGAGAAATTTCTTAGCTGAGAATAGTTGCCAGTTCATATTTGGTCCATTTAGACATTGCACACCTGACTCTCAAACCTATCTGAGCAGAAGTGGATTCTCTGCAGAAAATGGGTGTGCCATAGGAATGTTTTGGAAGTATACAATATTCCACAGGTATATGTTACCTATATATCTTGAAATCATTCTAAGTAAAAGCCATGCCATAAGGAAAATGGATTAATTTAAAAAAAAGAAAAAAAAAAAAAAAGAAAAAGAGAGACAGAAGTGTCAGAAAAGAAAATATTTGGGTTATATTTGGGTTATTTCAGAATCAAATCTCTGTAAAGGTAGTTGTAGTTCTCCCTAGGCCTGGTAGACACATATTTTGTAGACACATACTTACCATGCATGGTCAGGAGCTTGGTCCTCCTGCTGGCCATGCAACTTCAGATTCTATTAATGAGAAAGATATTTTGGGCAGAAGAGAATGCTACTTGCATACTTATGCTATTGCCTATGTATTTGTTTAATTTCAATACCTCTTCTTGCCCTTGAAAATACTGACAGTCAATCTACCACAAAGAATTTTCCTTCCTGGTCTTCCTGTTGCTATTTCTCTTTAAATGCTAATCTCTAAATCCTTTAGAGAGGATTAGTGTAGACATCTTTCTCTTCCTTAAACAATTAGCAAGTCATTAACCTATGAGTAAAATGTTGTTTATAACCTAGTACAGCAAGACAGATATTTCAATAGGAAACTATTTCCATTTGTTGAACTTTATATTTTATAGAAAGATATAAAACAATAGCAATGATTTTTGCAAACTTCATTTAATACAGATGAAGGTGATTAATACTTCATTTAATTACGGGCTGATAACTGAGACCAGATGTGATTGCAGATTAGTGACTCTGAAGTGATGGCTACATTTATGATAACTGACTCAGGCCTTTGTCTTTAAGGGACCTCATAACACTCTTTTTCCAAGTACAGAATAAGAATGGTTCTAAAACAGAAAGTAAAATGAAAGGGAGAGAAATAATTAAAGAATTCTTGTGAGAAAAAAAGGCTGAAATTTTTTTCCAAGCTTTAACATGTTCAGGTTATAGATAAGCCATTTTATTACTGGCTGCATTACAGAAGAAATCTTAAATTTTAAATTCTTAACATGAGGATTAATTGATTCTGAACATTTTTCTCCAAAGCACAAACAAAATAAATAAGCAAACAGTTTTGCACTGATAGCATTTAAGTCAACTTGAATGGTGCCAAGAAAACTGTTCACTTTTTCAGTCTTACCAGCCTTCTCTGTTTCTCCATTACTGACAGAATCTGAGACTGAGGACCTCAATAGCCTGTGTTTTTTTCTCCTTTGTGCTGCTATTTAAGGTTCAAAAGCCATTGTATAACTGCCACTACTTGGTGACCTTTTGCTTTGTCACTTCTGTATCGATTTTTTTTTCCTTTTGGCATGTGAAGATCCTCTTGCAGAGTCTCTTGCTCTATTGCCCTGTGAAAGAGCACCAGCCAAAATGATGGGAACGCAAACCTCTTCATGCTATCAGAGAGTGTTCAGCAGATATTGATATTCTATTTTAAACTGGATATAATTGTTCACAACAGCAGTTCCCTCAACATCTATATGGATTTATTTCACAAGATACCATATGCCTTTTCCTAAAATAAATTGCTTCAGGTTTAGGAAAGCTTAATTAATTTTATAAAGGAGGATGCACTATAGCTATTACTGGAATACACCATGCCACTCAGTAGGCTGTTAACTGATGTTTCCCTAACTTCCTAGTCACAATATAATCGTAGCAATTAGAGGATTAAAAAGAATAATTATATCCTTTAACCAACCATTCTTGCCAGTGCTTTTTCTACAGAAGAAAACCATCTTCTTCAATGATCTGTCATCAGGTATACTTTTAAATGACTACATTTTCCATTCTTTCTCCTTGGAAGAATATTAGCTATTCCAAAAGAAATGTTAATTTCTTCTTTCTCTCAAAACTTCATAGATGAGTTCACATGTAGGCTTTTAAACTACTGGCTTTCTTGCTTCTCTCAAGTGCCCTTGTGTCTCCCATGTATCAATTTTACCTTTATCCAGTTTCAATTAGAGATGTTATATCTGTAGCTAATGTTCTGTTCTGGTACAACTTTGCTATCCTCCATACAATTATACAGTGTTATGTTCTCAAATCGAAGCTGAAAAATGGAGTGGGAATTCAGTAGTCTGAATAGTGATTGGGAAGAAATTCAACTCATAAATCATCTTTTGGTTTCTTACTAGCACACAACTTGCCATCAAGAGTCCCATTTATCTGCTTTGTTTTTTTTCTCAACTATAAAGCTATATTAGTGCCTCTGAATGGTTTGGTAATACTGACAGCTGAAAGGTAGATACAACATATGCCATCCTGATGTTTTCCTTCCAGTGTGTGGAATTCTGAGATTTAAGAAGCTGAGAATCACTTTCATACTGAAGCTTATAAACTGAGGTCAGAAGCTTGGAGACAGTGAGTATCTCAACCTTGACAAAGAATTTGGTGCAACATCAGTAGTCCAAAAGACTGACCTGGTTTGTGCTGATGCCTGAATTTTGACAGGGTTTACATTTTTGAGTTTTACTTCAAAATGAATTTAGACTAGTCCCTGTGGATGCACACTTCTTCCATGCATGTGGCTTAAAGCTGCCCAAAGGGAGAAGATTTGGTGCACAGGTGTGCTTCTCTTTAGAGGGAGTTCAGTCCACATCGAGACTCCTCTGAAAACTTTGTCTATACATGGTAAATATAACAGAATAGAGGATTACCTGCAGAAAGGCACTGCATCTCTGAACACTTTGATTAAACCTGAAGGAAGAATTATTTTAATGGCCTACAGATTCATGATTTATTAATACAGTCCTTCTTGTATTAATTCACCCTATGGAAAATAGCAGAGGACAAGTTAAACGAGAATATCTCAGATTTAAATACTAAGGGAAAAGAAGACTTTCACAAATTCAAACAGAGACCAGGGTCAAGCAAGCACCTACATGCCCTGATTTGCACACCAATATCTTCGTAATCCCAGAACAAGCATAGTTTCTGCTGCAGATTTGACCTCTTTACTTCCTATTTACCCCGAGTGGAGCCTTGGTACAAGAATACAGGAAACTTTGACCTGACCTAGTATGTGCAGTATCAGCCCTAGTCAATCATGGTAAACTTTAAACAGATGTCTTAAAAATGATTGTTTGTGGAGAGTGCCGGTTACCGTGGAAGACTCACTAATATTGTATTTTTCTAAATTTGGAACTTCATCAGAAGTGCCAAAGTTTGCCAGAGTATGGGCTGTATATAATCTGTGTCCTGAGCTCTGTACTGACTATGTAGTCCTTGACAGTGAAAACAGTGGTACTGTTTCCATAGTGCTTACACTTTGACTAAAGTTCCAGAAATGAGTGATATCTCTTTTCCACAATATTCTGGTTCATGTGTCTCAGAAGCAAAGCAAACCAACCAACCAACCCCAAATCATTGCTCTACTTTATTTTGAAGAACCTTTTCCTTGAAGAGATAGATGGTGATGAGTTTTAAAGTCTCCACTAAAAGAAGATTCAAACAACAGTTTATTTTTAAAAATAGCTAAGTATTACTGCAACGTAAGGAGAGGAACCAGCTCAAAATTCTAACTCTTGACTAAGGGGAAATTGTGGGTGGTGAATGGACCTGTAAGATAGATAGGTAAACATTTAATCACTTTTTACAACTTGAGACAGCCTAGGGTATCCCATGCATCCTGCAACTGCAAGGAGACAGGTCTCCCAAACCTCTTATGTCATACCCACCCATCCCACAAAGTGTGCATGTACCTTAGCATCTGAACGGAAGCACAGGCAGTTTCTCCTGCCATGATGGAAAGCTCAAACACTGAAAAAAAACAAAGTACTTATTGTTGTTTACAGATATAATACTTTTCATCAACATGTGATACCCAGATTGTTCTCTATTCAACAGTGCTCTGCAGTGAGACAGCAAATGTGCTGATGTCAAGTGCTAATTGTGAAGCAGAAATGAATGTGAAAAAGAGCAAACTGTCACTTAAGCCATGGAAGTGATTTAGCTAGTGATTCAAGAAGGATCACTTCATTTAAGCATGCATGAGGTTGTGTCAAGGGCTCTCAATGCTTTGTAAGCATGTGCCATGTGAAAACAATAAAAATACTGTTTCGTTAATCACTTATTTTAGGACGTATTTTAGTCTAAATATTTTTATCTTAAATATTTTACATGTAATAGTTAAAGTAAATGTAATACACCAAAAAAGCACTAAATATTGCTGTTTGGGAAATATACATGTATATTCACTTGCTTAAAGTCATTGTCACTTGGCCAGAATTATTTTGTGGTAGCGTGGTGCCACTCAGGAAAGCATATCTTGCTATCTTGCTTAAACTTGTTTAACTGGAGTGTGCAACTGTATCAAATAAGCTCCTTCTTTTGTCATGAGGACGGCACCATTAAAAAAAACTTTGGTGTGATCAATGTGCAAACAAAGGGGACGCTGAATGAGAACAGGACTCAGTTGTGTCATGCATGGTTAAACATAGTCACCTGCAGAAAGAGTTAAAATACCCCAATGTGCACATGACTGTACGCAGGATGTAGGAAACACAGGATTTACAGGAAATTTTGTGCAGAATCCACTGTTCTGCAGAACAGATTTTTATCTCAGGGTGGCGTTGCTCTGGTCTTTGCTGATAAAGCCATAGCGAACTGATATGGAGAGCCGACTTCTTAAAATCTCAAGTGGAAGACAAAAGCCACTTTGGCCTAGATCCATAGTGTTTCACTGTAATTCCTCTTAATTTATCCCAATTAGAAACAGGATTTGCGTTTTAGGATTTGGTTGCATAGAAACCTTTGTAACTGGTCTTGGATTGGAACAAGAGACCGGAGGGTCTGAAATCTGAAATGGTGGCAATAAAATAGATCATCTGAAGACTGAGATCATGGAAGAGGAATCTGAGGCAAATAGAAAGACTGAACTAAACCCATATGAAACGTTCTCACTTGGGCTGCTGGGAAACACTGGTAAAGATGCCCTTGGAGCAGTAGGAGATAAAAGCAGAAGGAAAATTTGGAATAAATACTACAAAATGCTTCCTCTACCTAGACTGTCACAATGAGTTCTGAGTAAGAGAAGACAAAAAGCAAGGCCTTTGGGAGAACTGTGATTACAGTGATTTCATGTGTAGTTGAAAGTGTTCAAATAACAAGTGCTTTGAGAAAAACTGGTAATTGCAGTTAACATAATATTCCTGCATTTTGTCCAGGTAATGAAGAAGAGGGAGAAGAGATGGGAGAGACAGGAGAAGAAAAAAAGAAAGCAAGCAAAAAAAACCCCACTTTTTAAAATTTTTCCCTTATTTCCACCTTGCTTTTGAAAACATATCTTGACACTACCTCTTTTAAGACTCTGGGAATTTCTAGGTATCTTCATATGAAAGGTGTCACACAGAATCATACAGAATGTTAGGAATTGGAAGGGACCTTAAAAGATCATCATCATGTCCAAAGGCTTCCTCTGAAAAGCAGTTTTGCAGTTAGTTTTACAAGGACACAGGATATGCACATTTATTAGAATGAACATGAATTAGCTATTACTATCAGTTTTTTCTGTCACTGATTAAGTTCTGATAAATGTACAGTACTTTTAAATAGGTTGTTTGAAATTCTACCGATTGTAATTTCTTCCACAAATTTCTTGGGATTGTCCTGGGCATGAACTCAGTTTGTCTTCCTGGGAAAATTAAACAATTTATTCCGTGTTCAGTTTGTTTAGTTAAAAAGCCAGGACACCAGGAAGACACATATGTGTTGCATTTTCCTGCTTTTTGTGACAAAGTACCTGAGATATAACAAGTTCAGAAATTAATATTCTGCTTAAGTTCTGATACTGAGCCCACAACTTCATTTTCTGAGTACTAAGAGAGCTTGAAAATTTTTGCTCAGTATCTCCTCATAAATTACAAAATCCCTCACAATAATTCTTCAGGTATTTCAATTTCATTATTGATATTGGATTTACAATTAAGATACCTACCTGCATGTGTCTAGATGTGAGCCAGGCTCCTACGTTGCTGCTGTAGTCAGTACAGGTATAGTCAACACAGTGGACTCCAGATAATTATTAATCTCATTCTGAATTAGACACCAGTACAAATTTGTTACATCTTTTGCCTTTTTCCTGACTCAGAAAAAAAACAATTTAAAATGATCATTTCCTTTGTCTATGAAAGGTAAATGTGTCATGGGAGGATACTAATGCTGCACTGCCATTTTGGGGGCTCACTAGCAGTTTACCCACACTGACACATTTCAAGCTGAGCATTTGTAGCCATTTCTCTTTCAACACAACATTCTGGATCAGCCAGTGAAATCTTTTGTACTTATGGACAGATATTAAGAAGACTAAATAATGATGTTTCATGGCTGAAGTGTTTGAGAAAATCTTAAAAAATTACTTAGATATAGGGTCATTCCTAGTAGGTATTCTAATAAGTCTAAAATTCGTATAAGGATATATACACACATATACTTCAATGTTGCCTTTCAGAAAGACCCATGATACTCATACACATACATGCTTACTACTCTGACTATCTGAGGGATGATGACCACTCTGTCTGTATGGTTTCTTTACATTTCAAAACATGCAGTTCATCCACCTTAAAGCATCTTTAGAAAAAACTTAGAAACTTAAAGATTGAAATACATCAAGTTATTCTGTTTTAGCAGCAAAATTGTACCCAGGGAGGAGAGACTGTACAATCTGCTCTTTCTTGAGGACAAACGAAGTTACAGCTTTCCCGCTTTTCTGCGTATTGGTCTATATGAAAGGAGCATAGATGTAAGGGATATATTCCAATTATTTTAACATGTTCATGTCTTGATTTGCTATTCTTCATCCCAGGCTTACTTGAGAGAAAGATCACCAAGTAAAAGATCTGAGCATCACTATGACAGTCTAGTGGTGTTAGAAGCTTTATTTCATTAGCACTTATCGTTACATTAATAATGATCTGTGTTAATGAAATGCAAAAATCAACCAGTTAACAGGAATTTAACCCACAGAAAAGTAATTGAACAGCACTGACAAAGTATGGCTGACATGAAACATAAAGGATGACCTTTCCTTTGCTTCTTGACTGGTGGAATTGTTTCTCTAACTGATGCAGAGACTTCAGTAATTGTGTTTCTTGGAGAAAACCAGTTTGAATTGTTTAAGAACATTATTCTAATAAGGTTATTTACTTTTTACTTAAATAGGAAAATAATTAAAACCAGGTTTAACATTCTGTGTTTCTGGAACAACAGAGTCAGTAGAACTACTGTAAACTACTAGATTCTCCTTTCTCTTTCATTATACCATTCTTTGTGGATTTAAATTTAGGAAGATGGATCCCTTTTTGTCACTACTACTTCACATGTAGTTTGTATTCTATCATATGTAGTTTGTTGTCTGTCTGGTAATGATGAACACCTTAGTTATTATTTTGAAATCTGTTTTCTTCTGTTTAGGTAGAGATCTCAAAATATATGTCCAAGTGCATGTATTAGCTTACAACTCAGCTCCATAAAGCAGTGAGCTATTGATTCAGTATCTGCAGCTAGCTCTCCTTTACAGGTAGTGTCATCTAAAAGTGCTAAGTGCAACGTCTCATCTTTAACACATAATTCTTTGTTATGAAAATAAATCAGAGGCGTTCCCAAATTATACTTGTGATAATATCTTTTGCTCATCTGCGTCTCCATTTATGGAAAAATTCTATCATCTATGGAAAAAGGTAATGAATTAAAAACTTTTATTTGATCAAATCTTCTTTGAAGTAAGCAAGTTCATACTTTTTTTATTCTACTACTACTACTATTCTACTACTGATATTCTGTCTGTGGAGGCACAATAAGATACTACAGGATCACCACAGTAATCCCTTTAGACTTCAATGAGCTACTGCCACAGAAGCATAGACAGAACAGCACATTTTATGTTCCTGTCCTTTTCTGAAGAGATGTTTTTTGGTTTGCTTTATTTAGCATATTGGGGGAGAGAGGGGCAGAGGCATAACAGACCTGAACTTTGACCAAGCGCATTGTAACAGCTCCTCAGCTGTGATTTGGTTATAATGATATAAATAGAAATATGTACATAATGGGGAAAAATAACCTGAAAGGATCCCTTTTTACATTCACATACACTTATTTAAATTAAAATGGATTTAACAGAACTAAACAGCAGATACCCATATGAAGCAAAATTAAATGAGAATTTTCTATTTTTAAGTGTCAGCAGTTCACCTTAATACATTGCAACACTTATGGATTTCTGGAGGTATATAAGTTCAAATTTAAATACCCTCACATATATGCCTCTCTTCTTTTAAAAACCCATTCAAAGAGAAGATCATTCAACTGCATTTTCAGGATGGGAATTTCTTTCCTGGCTGAGTCAGTACTTCAATAAAATAGAGGTAATAGCATTTTATTAAATGAGTGATGAACACCACTAAAATATCCAGTAGGCTCAGTAATTTTTTCTTTAAACAAACAAACAACAACAACAAAAAACAAACAAACAAAACCCACAAAATAACAACAACAAACAAACAAACAAAAAACCCACAAAACAACAACATCAAAAACCAAAACCAACCAACCAACCAAACAAACAAAACCCACAAATGATATATTTCCTATACCCACTGTTCAAAACCCCTCATGTGTCATGAAAAGAAAATGCCTGTTTCTTTTGAGAATTCACAGAATTCTGTGGAGTCCTAACACTAGGTAGAGATGTTCAAAATGTTTTTTATCTTTGAACACCAAGAAAATGAAGAACTAAAATGTGGATCCTTATGAAAAAATGAACAGTTAAATGATATTTTAACAGTCGTTTTAAAAAGAAGTTACGTGTTCCAGGGTCTGACACAGCTTAGTTATCATCTAGTACTTTGGATGTTCTGCCTAATTCTTGTTTGCACCAGAGATAGGGTCATTGGTTTCATAACCGAGGCAACCAATAGCACTGACTAGAAATTACTCGACAAACACTCCTAAAATAGAAAAATTTTGAGTCATTGTGCACTGCAACTAATATACAGAACTGAAAAACAATAAGAGGACTTGAATGCCTTTCTTCATATTCTGCTTTGCCATCTTCATTATCTTTTGGTGATAACCATATTTTGAGACTATTTTAAGTAATTTTTTATAGAAGCTGAAGTGAAACTTTCAATTGTCTTAGAACACTCTTTCATTGCATACTACATTGAAATGAGAAAAAAAGGAAAAAAATAACAATTGATTTAATTCAATATTTCCCATCTTTCTCTTATCCTTAAAAAAAAGGCTCACAAAGTTTCACTTCATATTGCATTACAAACATGTCAGAAATAGTTTTTAACTGCTCAGCCATATGCAGAATGTGACAAGGTTAAAGTCTAACTTCCAACATGTTCATCATTAACATTTTGACACTCTCTTAGCCTGTCTGTACAGAGAAAGATGAATTCATTAGAGATAGGTAAATAAAAAAAGTTATCTTCTCTCTAAATTAATATAATGACACACTTTCATGATGAATTTTCTAAATAATTTTCAGCTTATACTTTCCTCTCTATGGGTTCAATTATCTTTGTCATAAAAAAGAGCTTTTTCATAGACAACCTTTAGCCATTTTTCAGGGCCTAATTTAACTATAAAGCTGTTAACATCATATTTTAAAGATGATGATAGATTGCCTTTTAACCTATTAGAAATTTTCAGATTAGATATTATAATATTCATAGATATAACCTTACCAATTATGAAGAAAAACTCTGAAAACACAAATACAGCTTTAACCTTGAAACCTGACTGGGGTTCAGATACAGCAGAAACTGTCATGTCATAGCAGTGCTTTGTTAGAGCAAGTCCTGTGATTTCTTGAATTGTCTTAGATGATACCTGAAGGCCGGATTCTTCTGAGACTTTGGGTTTATGCTTTTGTTTTAGCTGATTTTACTGCCAGTTACTTCAGATGTTTCAGATACTTTTTCCCCCTATTTACTCTTACTCTTTTAAGAACATGAGGATGGAATTTTTTTGCTTTGTTATCTTGCCTTTTTTTTTTTTTTTTTTGCTTTCCAAAATTAGAGAGTGTGTTTTAACAAAATAAATAGTAACATACTTGCATAGTTCACTGACTTTTTTTGAGTACCGGGATAAACAATAATATTCACTGTAAGGGTAGCAGCCATTTCTGAGGTGGAAAAGATTTTCTGAATTTAAACCATATTGCTGAGTTACATGTAATACTTTTACAGAGAAGTCTTCTATAGACATCAGCAGATCTAAAAGAGCCAACTCACCTGAGTAAAATGCTTTCAACTAGCTAAGGTTTTCCAAACGTAAACTATTAGCTGGAATATAACAATCTACACTATCAACAAAAAGGACTGTACACCAGTATTAATACTGGTGTACACAAGAGGCAATGTCTTAAAAATCAATAAAAAAGGAGAGGAACAACTTTTTATCTGCAGTTGTGAAGATTTACATTGAGCTAAGACTTTTGTTAGTTAAAATTACATTTTATTATTTATCCAGGCAAGTAGGGCAATTTTATCCACCTGACATGATCACTGTGTCAAAGTCCATCCTACTTGCCTCATTACACTGGCTCTCATTATAGCACTTGCTTCACTGTTTAGGGACTGAAGTCTCCTCTGCCTAATTAACCTCTTTCCCCTGATGCCTTTTCCCTTTGTGGGAAATCCCACTGTAGTAGCAATACAAGGCTGCAGCTGTCTGGGATATAAAGATGAACAGCAGTTACCTGGAACTCACTCGCTTAGGAAACAGAAGCACAAAGCAGCATCACCACCACCACCACTGCCTCCTCCTGAAGATAAGAGATGAAACTCTCCCAGAACTTCCCTAATCCAGTCTTAAAGAATCAGCAAATAGAAAAATGAGGTACCAGGCCACCAAACAGAGTGTAGCTTCCTTGCTATCATCTTTGCTGAATAGAAGGACTTGTGAGGTGGGTGGCTGTGTCCCCTTGTCCCCATGGCAAAAGAACTCCAGCCAAAACAGCCTGCTGTGGCCTATGGTACTGTTAGCAGGCTGCCAACCTTATATCTTCCTTCTATGAGTGCGGAATATCATTACATCAATGGGCAGTATTATAATATATGTGATAAAGGGTCCAAGTTAAACTCATTAAGGTAATGATGGCTAGAGTTCAAGATGACAGGCTGCAGTATGTCCTTGATTTAGGGTCCTTGGAAGAAATTTAATACTGCAATGTAAACGTGCCTTCCAGTGAAGTACAGACCCACTGTCGATATGTTTTTAATGTGTTTTTAAAACACAAGTATACTCAGACACTTAAAATACGTAGATATTTTCCATCTAACATCTCTGGGAGCCACTGGTTCCACAATACTGCATTGCTGAAATCCATGTACGTTTGTGAGCTGAGCATGGCTGAATTTGATTCCTTGAAATTTTCCACCCCCACTGCCTGCCACTCTCTCCCATTTTAGTGTGTTTTAAGTGCCATTGCTAAAGGAATATTCCTTTCGTATCTCTTGTTCTGATCATGTCACTCTTCTTTCTGAATCCCTTTATTGACTGTTTTTCTCCTTTTTATCATGGTAAAGGTATTGATTCTTTATGAAAAGCCCCTTTGCAATCTCACTGATATTTCTATTTTCATCTACACATTCCTTATTCCTTCTTCTCTCTTACTTTCTTCTTCTCTTGACTTCCTGTCATCTTCACATCACCCAGCATTCTTTCCTAGCATTCAAAGACCACTCGCAAGCTTCCTTCAGTCATTTCTTCTTATCATGAATAATCATTGCATCCAATATTGTCTATAGTGTGTTGAGCTGACCATCACTGCAAGGTCTTTAAGATAATAACTTGCAATATATTTGTAAAATGTTGTGCACACACCTAGCACACTGCATAGCTATTACAGCTTACTCAGAGAAAGGGCATGTAAACAGCTAGGTCTGCCGTGAAGATCAGCAGACTCAAGGCTCATCAGGTAAACAAGGGAAACAAATTTCAGTCATTCTCCATTATGCTTCTATTGCATGTTTTCATCTTGATTAGACTCCCAGGATTCACATCTGAAATTTTTTAACAGGGCATTTTATCTGACCACACGATCTGAAACGTGGGGAAAGCCAGTTTGTAGCCTACAAATCCCCATACAGCTTCAGTAAGAAGGGAGGAATGTCTTTACTTAAGGACCTACACATGTAACCTAAATACTGAAAGCACCCATATATATAGGCGTCTAAAGCTAGACACACAGAAATCACTGGGCATGTATCTTGCCCTGACCAAGCTATGGCTTTAAAGGGAGCTGCAGAGTGCTCAGCACTTTAGAAAAATCGATGCTCTAAGCAGTCCATAGTTAGGATTTAGGAGCCATCTTTAAAGTACCATTTTTCTGTTCTTAACTACCAGGCTTAAAGCAGACCTTTAATGAAAAGTTGCACCTATTTTTCTCAGCTCAACAGTCTGAAAGCTGACAAGGTGAGACATGCTTGTATCCCTAAATAAATTGTAATGTGTTTATTTTGGGGGAGTTATAGTTGCAACTTGTCAATTTAATGCTCTCCTGAAGAGTGGTGTCGTTTGTGAGGATTTTTGTGTCCGCTTAAATATGGATTTAAGAAAAAAAAGATGTAAAACCTGAGTCTTCAAAAATGGTCTTTTGTGCTCATTTCAGCAATTACTGAAATAGAATTGAAGTGTGTTTACAGATTCCTACATTGAACTCTCACACTACCACTGTCACAAATCACATAGCTTTCAACTATGGGTCATTTCTAGCACTCAAGAATGAGAGTGTGTTTGAAATGAAATATTGCTGTGAATTCACAATGATGTATTTGTTATTGTCCTTAATATGTTTTTAGGTGGCATTTTCCTTTTAGGCATTGTATTGTGTCTTGCTTATTTTGCTTTGTAGTGTTACAAGAAAAAGGAAGCAGAGTTTTTTCAAAGATTTATTTTTGAAAGTATAGAGAGTTTGCACTAAAAATTCAGCTGACTTGCAGCTTTTTGGAGTACCTATGCATTATGAATTTGGAATCTGCAAAACAATTAAAAAAATATGTAAAATGTATGATAGTATCACTACTGTTTCAAGTGGAGAATTATAAAGATGGAGGAAAAGGAGAGGTAAATGGGCTACAGCTCTGCACTCAACATAGCAGGACAGTCTGTCTCCCCAGATTCAATCAACTCAGGGTAATGCTTGTCTGATTTGACTGACATGCACTTAAATAACAATATAATGCTAAAAGGAATGAGAATTTATCCTGAAAATATGGGTGTTTTTCTCTTTGGATCATAGTAGCTATGGGTCTATGGTCCTGCTGTTCATAGAACTGCAGAGAAAGAAGATTTAGCATGAGACTTTTGCTCATGGGGAAATATTATGCGTCCTGTACATTAACGGCCAGATGTCCTGTAGAGTTATTCACAGTGCATGCAATCACAAATAAAATAATGCAAGCTTTTAACAAAAGGCTTATGCTCAAAGAAATAATGCTTGTATATCTACTTTAACATCATTCTGCTGCAAAATGTTAAAAGTCAATGGAAAATTAATCTATCATCTTCAGCTTTGTACAGAAAAAATGTCAATGAACTGTAATTCAGTTAAAAATTTAAGTTTTTTACCTGCCTGCTAGCCCTCCATCTTTCATTCTACTTTTTAAAGTATATGTCCTAATTATTAGGTCAGTGAGAGCTCTATGGATATTTCCTTTGGCTAATTATTTGTATTAATCAATCTGATTACAGTGGTATATATTTCAATTTGAAAAATAAGGTGCAGCTTGACTGAATGAAGAGATTTTTCAGTCCAATGTGGCACCAATCAGTGCTAACCTTAAGATTCTAATATGAAGATTAAAGATCATAAAAAATATTTTAAAACAATTCAAAAAGTGTCTTAAGCACTGCATCACCACATCTTACTTTTTAGTTACTGCAGTCCAAAGTGGAAAACATAGTCACATAAACTGCCTATCCAGGGAAAATGAGGCACTTGCAATAAGCTTCACAGCAGCAGAGAGCCACCTCAAGTACCTCATATGAATACTGAAGAGCAGGATTTAACTTAAATGTCACTCTTCTCACAGGCTTTGGTACTTAACTCAGGTCTGCAGAGAAGCATTCCTGTCAGACTGGGATTCATGCATCTAAACTCTGTCACAGAGTTTGAAACTGAAGCTTTTCTGTTAAAAAATGAAGGGGAGGATCCGTTTTTTCTTTTGAAACATGCTAGTGAGACCATTTCTGCTGTTACTTCTGCTGTTGCACACTGGAAGAAGTAGGGCTTAACTCCAGGCATCCTGAGAGTGGGAGGACACAAATTTACCTTTATCTACGAAAGACGTTAGCTGCAAGCTCCTAGGAACTACATGCCACTTTCACGAAATAATGAAATATTTATTGTGCCAGAAAGAGGGCAAATGAAAGAGCATGGTTCTCTGGCCTGAAATGAGGGTGCTGACCTCAGAGGGAACAATCCTGATTAGTAGCTGTGGCTCCCAAGAACTGTTGAACATATTTCATGTCCTGTGCATTGATTGTGAGTTGTGGGAAGGTAGTTAGAGACAGGAGATATTCTAGATTCCAAAGAAAGCAGAAGGGGGAAAAAATGTCGGTAGAACAGAGAAGCCATGAGACAGCTAATAACAAAGGAATGTTATGGGGGACAGACTAAAGCTGACTTAGTGAGTCATAGTTCAGAAATCAGAAGCAGAGGTGGGAAATACCCATTAGAAAGGATTTAATAAACATCCAAATTTAAAGGATGACATTGAAAAAGGAAAAAAAAACTACAACAAAGCAGTAAAAATTTCAGACATGTTGCTTGTGCTGCTACCACTTATTATTCAAGCAAATAGTCTTGGCTGGAAGGAAAGGCATTTCTCTGAGCAAATCTGCACCATGTGTTACAACATCTGCATGAACAGACCTGGACTAGTCCAAGAACTGGCAAGAGCATTAGCAACTGCATTCAGCATAGAAGACTTTGTATACAAACTGCTAGCATGCCTGTAGCACATTTAGGGCAAGAGCTGCCAACCCTGCACAGCTGTGTTGTACAGATAAATCCTCCTGTTTGGAAGTAACGATATATTCTTGCATTGCATGGTGCAGGCATACCTGTTGCTTTGAGGCAGGGGAAGACGTCCCTCAGACTGTCTGTCCCACTCAATTCATGTAACAGAACTGTCTATAATATGTTAATCTTGGATTTTAACAAGGATCTTTTATTAGGCCTCAGTGGTAAATATTTTGAGAAATGGAAATATATTTGATTTCCATGACAGATCAAAACTGGTAATTAAGTAATAGATAAATATTTTAGAGTAAAAAATATCTTCCAAGAGAGGGAAGTCTCAGACAGGGAAAGAAGAAAGAGTATTTCATATAAAGGTGGCCTCAACACAACCATATGTTTATCAGGGAGCAAGTTGAAAGAGAACAAATATCTCAAAGGAGTAAAACAGCTATGTTTGAAGCATAAATGGGATTTCTGACCCTGTATAAGGTAATTAAAATCCAAGGAAATTGATTTGTAAATAAAATAATTTAGTGTATTTATTGTTTAAATTATAGGCATATCTGCTCACATAAATGGTGGGATGAGACTGCAACAATTTTGTCAGAGCTTTCAATCTCTGATGCGGGGCAAGTGTTCTCCCTTCAAAAGGAGATTGTGCCCAGGCCTGTGTATTGTTCGCAGCACCGGTTCTGCGGTGAGGAGAGGCTGGTGGTCATTTAATGAAAGCAAATTTCTATTTCTCTTATAAGTAAATTTTTAACAGAATCTGGGAGCAAGAATTTCATAAACAAGAATCTATGAAGTCACTTATTCACTTATCTGTCTGCTTCTATTCTAAAATATTTATTACCCGAATGAGGCGTTGAGGAGAGCTGCATATCAAAGTTATGGGGCATTACAGGTCTCCTAACATCTCGCTATCTTTGATGGCTCACCAGCTGCCTCTACAGGACAAGAACTGAGCTGAAAAAATAATACAGAAAAGTCACTGTCTCACTCCACCTCAATTAATAATTAATGGTGATGGTATATTATCATGCCAATAGCACATTCAAATGAGGTGGGCTGGGATGAGGAAGATGCAGCTCTCTCTGAGCCATGCAGGATCCAAGTTTGGTCAGAAACACAATGCAGCAGGTAAGAGTTTGCCTTCCTGAAAACAGGAGGCAAAGGAAATCTTCATTAGGTCTAAGTTTTGCCAAAGAGTCCCTTACCAAAGATTTTAAATTCCTGTTATTTCAAAATGAGAAGCCATTGGACTGATTGCCACATAACGCCTTTTGTGTTTAGATGTTGTAGGGCAGGGGATATATCTGTCCCTGTGCTTATGCACTGCTAACAGAAATGTGGCAGTCATCCTGCCTAGCTACCACAGTAAAACTAATAATGATAAAGTTGTTGCTACCCTGTTTTCCATTGTTATGGTGGAAAAACAAAACAAAACAAAACAAAACATATTTTTAGTATTTTTATATATAACTGGCTGCATTTCTGTCTGGCACATTTTATGACTAAGAAAACAAAACACAGATTTAGAATTTTGAGTAAGCGTGGGAAAATGTCTGAGGCAGACCAAATTCTCACAGTTAGGTATTCCTCATCTGGTAAATGTGAACTATCTAATTCTAGATTGACCTAAACAGGTGACATTGTTGTGTCTTCTTGTAAGAAATGGATGACAAGATTTCCTAACTTGCTGCGTCTGCAATGACTGGAACTGTTGTTTTTTTTTGTTGTGGTTTTTTTTTTTTTTTTTTTTTTTTGGTTTGGTTTGGTTTGGTTTGGTTTGGTTTGGTTTGGTTTTTAAATGTTTTTTTAGATTAGCACTTGCTCACCGCAGGTGTAGTGGAAGTGGGAAGAGGGGAGAAGCTGCTTTGGAAATTAGGCTTTCTAAATGTTGTATAGCAATCTTGCTTTCTGAAGGAAGGACATTCTGTTTTGCCAGGGTCAGTAAAGATCAACTGAGACAAAACCAGTTTGTTATAACTGGAAACAGATATAAAATACATTTCTAGTCTTTTAATTTCTGTCTCTTAGTTAAAAGTGATTGTGAATTCTTGAGTCTCCATTGTTTAGTGAAGCTTTCAACCCAAATCTGAAGGTATAGATGCTGCAGGAAACAGTGCTGCATTTTGGCTATTGGCTTTATTTGCCAACAAGATCAGAGAATTAAATTTGGTGACATAAGACATTTCTCCTGTTCTTCCGTTCACAAATTACTCCTGATTGAAATTTCAAGCAGTTTTCTCTTGGGTGCTTTCATTCCTAAAGTCCTTGCTGATCTAGCTGAAGTCTACAAAGAACTTGAATAGTAGACGCATAACCCATTCTTTGTGCAAAATGTTTTATAAGATAGTACTTATGCTGTGACGTTACGTTTCAGAGGATTCTATTTAATTTATTACATTCACATGTAATGTGCCGCTTCTTGTTATCTTGATTAGGATCCTTGTATTTTTAAGATTTTATTATCCTTCCTGATGGGTAGGATAATGTCATCTCCCCTATCTTGTGAAAGTAAAACAATATAAGTGCTAATGAAAAAATTACTTTTGCCTTCAAAACTATTAGCAGTCAAGTCATATAAAAATTTCAGCAATTTGAAAGCGTAATATAATAAAGACCAGAGGGGAGACCAGGGAGGCAGGAGGGGATAACAAACAAAACCACCAAGAACATCCCTTACTCACCATGATAAATTCTTTATTCTGAGCATCTGAGCAACGTCTGAGAAACAAAAAGGTTATGTGTGAAACGCTTTAAGAAATATCTTGTGTGAGAGACAAAACAAACAAACAAACAAACAAACAAACCCCACCAACAACAACAAAAACACCATAACTGAACCATTAGAACCAAGGAGAGAGGGTGTAGGGGATGTGTATGCTACTTTTTTCCTCTGAGTAGTCCCTACAGCTGATTTCAGCAATTTTTCATCTTTTGGGGGGTTGGTTGTTTGGTTGTTTTTCCTATTAGCCCAAAACCATCAAAACTAAAACTCAAGAGGTAACTGAGACAGGCCTATGACAGTGTATGTTAACCAGAAGAAGCAGATGATAAGAAATGTGCAGCAATTTATAGACGGTACATTGGAAAGACATTTGTATTTTCGATGGATTTGTGTTAGGTTTTTCTCAGTGGAGGAGGCAGGCAACTCTGGAAGAATCAAAGCACATATAATTTTATTGTTGGAGACAGAAGTGGTATGTAGTCAGTGACACATAAGCAAACAACTGAGCATCATAGATTTTTCTTATTTGTGGAAGGATTATAAGACTTTGAAATTAGTGTTGTTTGAAGCCGGTTAGGTAAACAGTAATGGTATTGGAGATCTTCAGTTCTAATTAAGTGTGCATGTGTTAGAGCTCTGTAAATTAAGCATTATCAAATGGTTTGTCAACATCCTAAGATTTGACTTCATACTACTTGTATAGTTGTTGAGGGTTTAGATTGCAGGGTGACAATAAAACCATGGCATATGTATTGTTAACCTCCTCTCCCCCGCCTTCCCCCTTTTTGTGCCTCCCTCTCCCCCTTCCCACTAAGGACAGGCAATCGGGAGGAAAAGGACAGAGAGAAGAGAGATGGAAAAATTAAAAATGTTTTACTGATGCTACTAATAGGAATAGAGAAAATAATACAAAATATACAAAACCAATCTTGAAAGTCTCAGCAACTGCAGAGCCGGCAACCAAAGTCCTGGATTGGACCCTGCAGCCAGCCGGAGCTGGATTCAGTCTCTCACTGGGCCTCAGTTTGCAGGGATGACTAGCAAGGTCCTCTCCTAATGTCGGCCATAAGCAGAAGGGAAAAGAAGAAGGGAAAAGAGATGAGATCCTCGTGATCTCCCACTTTTATATGAAGTATTCACGTGAATGAAATGTTATACACAGTTGGTCAGTTTCTGGGTCACTTGTTTCTCATCATCCCTCTCACGAGATGTCCATACATGCTTATCAATAACTTCGCATTCCATTGCTATGTTTACCAAAGCATGCATCTGGTTTTCCAGGAAAATGCAGCTAATATGAAGGTTTTAGCTGAGAGGCAAATTCACTAAAAGAGAAACTTGTTTTTTAACAAAACCAGGACAATAGTCTTACATGTTTCTCTTAGATGTCACTCTCCCTAGGCAAGACATAACACAAATGAAAACATGACATGGTTTAAAATCATATTGTTTGTCTCCTTACTTCCCATCTGAAATTAATAAGAATACATTTTATCCGTGCCTGAAAAATAAAATCTTTATAATCTCTAAAAATAGCTGGTTATTAGCTTTATGATAAGTCCATCCCATTAGTAGGTTGCTGAGCTCCAATAATTCTAACTCATACATCCAAATGTAAAGTAAAATTGCTAGCTAAGACTCCTGAAGTATGTTTAGATACATACAAGAGTTAATGATGATTTGTAAGGTACAGGTCGCAGCAATAACCATTTTCCTACTTGGAGTAAAGCAAATGTTGCATATTGAGCTGGGCTTCTGGTGTGGTCCATTCCTAAATTCGATTTCCACATTTTCATCTCTGCTGAATTCCTCTCTCCCACCTCCCAGGAGAAAGAATAATGCTGCGAAGACTGTACCAGAGAATATGAGAGTGGCAACATAAGAAGATGGAGGTCAAAAGACTGCAGAACTATTAGTTCAGCTAATTAATCAGCTGCAACTCCATTTAATCATCCAGCCTAAGCAATGCAGAGAATAGTGTGTCTGTAAATATGTGAGCAAGGTGGCAAGGCAGAAGAAAGCTATTCTTTTTTTAGGAGCAAAATCTGATCTTATAAAACCAGTGGTGAATAAAATATTACTTCCTGACATTTTTAGTCTTTTTGAAGCTAACAGTGTTGATATGTTTTCTGTTATAAATGACCCTATGTTGAAGATAGCTAACACTGCAGAGCAAAGCTCAGGTCCTAAGGGTATGTTCTATCCACTGAGTATCTGGCTTCCAGTACTACATTCAGCGGACACTGAAGTGTATCACTGAAATTAATAATGCAGTTCCTATCCATTGCCTCATTTGCATTATATTTTATAAACTAAAATCTGAAAGACCTTAAAGTTTTAATGTCAATATGTCATATCAGATAATTTACTTGTTCATTTCCTTTCTTCATTTCTGCACCAGTCTTGGGAGAATATGTAAGCATCTGTGAGAGATTAAACTGTGCTATGCTTAGTGCACTCTAAAGCCACACTTAAGTCATCTTACAATCATCTTATATTCATTTTGCCTTGAAAGTGGCAGTAAGACATTGTTAACAACGTGAAAGGCAGCAGATATAACTGCATATTATATCATAAGAAGAGACAATTATAAAAAGAGTATGAGATGAAGTACCTGCTTAGAAAGCTGTAATTTTAACTGGTAATTAAACTCAAGTGTTTCATTTTCCCAGTCAGCTCATCAGTAACTCTAGAAAATAAATTATCTGAAAGTGAAATCCTTTGGGGGAAACAATAGTAATTAATTACATTTCTCAAGGGACAATATATTCCCAAAGCTTGTTTCTGGTTAACCTCTTGAGCAACAGACATTACAATGTACAGGTGGCAAAGTAGGGCGGATAACAAAAAAACATAATTTAATTTGAATATTCTACCATAATTTTCTTAAAATTCACAGAATCAGTACATGTTTCCCTTAGTATGTCACAGTTAATATCTATCACCTTTGCCCATATGAAAATAAGGAGACAGTATTCTACAGGATTTGCTACAGTACTTTCTTTGGCATTCTTCCAAAAGCTAATTACATAGTCAAATTAGTGATAAAAAGGACCTAGTAGGTCAGAAAGTAATATCTCTTTGCAATGCAGGAATTCCCCTAAGAGAAAATCCTATTATGTTTTTCCTCTATATTGGATTTAACACTTGAAGTGTTGGGAATTCCCCATTTTTTCTGGGATATTAATCAATACTACTTTTTTTCTGACTAATTTTTCTTCTGATTAATTTCATTCTGTTGCCTCAAGTTGTTGTGTTTACTCCCTGCATGACTATCAATACCTTCTTAGTTTTTGTTTAGCTAGTCTACACATATTAAAATTTTAATTTATTCTTGTATGTCAATCCCTTCAGACCTCTTGTATGTTTCAGTGTATTTCTCTGTAATTCTTCTGTTGTGCACACTTGTTCTAGTTATCAGTCATCCACAGTAAGAGCTGGATTTAAAGCCTCTATTACCAAAACCAGAGATTTTATGGAGCAGGCTAAAGACAACTGCCAAAAGAGAACTAGCAGTTCCAAAATTACTAGGGTAAAATACCAATCTTTCTTTCCTTCCCCTGCAGAAAGTGTTTAAAACTGTGTTTATAATGACTGTCTCAGGTTGTTTGCTTGTTATTATAGTGGCCTTCAAAGATGAACTCAAGATGGAGCTTTTCATGACGTGACAGTTGAAAAGTAGATGAGAGATGTTTCACAGCTGATATGGAAGATAAACAAGCACGCTGTCACAGCCCCTGCTGGGACAGGCAGCAGAAGTAGCCATGCCAAGAATTACAGATTTCTAGCACCATAATAATCTGGATGAACTGGTTCTGGGGCATGGGTGTGTTTCTCACTTGTGGCACTGTGTAGCTCTACCTATGTACAGCAAGTGGGATACCACAGCTCCACAGCTGTCCAGGAAAAAACAGGCAGAAATTTGCTGCTGAGACAAAAGTACAGTATCATTCTTCTTCACAAGCCCACTGCTCCAGGCCCAAAGTAGCATTTTTGCTGTTTTCAGTCAAGCGTTGCCAGCATGCAGAATCCTTCAAAATACAGAATCCCCTGTGACATTGTCTACAGTGCACCAATCAAGCACTAAATGAGGTTGGGGGTAAGAAGCAATATCTCTTATTTGATTATCCAAAGCAGCAACAATTAACTAAAAGCACCTGACAAAATTTAGAGGCCCTTAGGAATTATTCACTGAACTTTAGCATTTTCTACCTTTTTTTTAACCTCATTTTTTTAAATCCTTGCCATTGGAGGTATTATAAATGAGAATATGTCAGGAGGGCATACTTCCAGTTGCTCAACTATGCTGTATCTTCACCATGTGAACCCTTCTGTAAATATCAGAGAGCTTGCATTACTTGAGGATCCATCAATAACTTTATGTAGGAGAGTAATAAATATCAAAGAAAAATCTGCATTACTAGTCTATACCTCCCTAAGAAACATCTTGGCTTATTACAGACCAACGTTTATCCAGCAGTTTATCCCACATCAAGAAAAACATGGTTTCGGATCTTCAGGTCCCTGAAACTAAAAGTTTTAACATCATAATGAAAGAAATCAAGGTGATACCAAGGTTCTTCCTGACCATGTGAGGCATATCCTTTTACCTTAAATTACCTCCTAGAAGTTCAATCAATCAGAGAAAATAAAAGTTTCATATGTCTTTTAATTAGGCCACTTTTATAGTTAAAAATAGTGTTAGAACATCATTCTTACTTAAAGTAGACAAAGCAGTTATGAAATAGCTTGTAAGGAAGAGTCCCCGGTGTTTTGTGCAGATAAGTGTCATATAATGACAAAGATGAAAAAATATAGTTTATTTGAGAGCTGTTTGAAATCAGTGGCCTGTGGATAGCATCCAGCTGTTCTGAGACATATTTTCGACACAGAGGTCCTAAAGATTTGGTGAGTCCAGTGCACCAAGATGACACAGTTTATGTGGCATGCAGTGACTGGAAATAAGCATAATGACACATGAAGTAAGAGGAATGTTCTCATCCTGGTGAGGTGTCTGAAAAGCAAAGACTGGATGATATAAGCAACAAGAGACAAATCCAAGAATAACAAATTATATATAGAAATAATTAAAGGCACAAGAATATCTCTCTGAATTTCTAACACAAAACTTTAACAGCAGATTATTAATCCCAATTGTCTACAAGATTGCAGAAAATGAGGCACATTCAAAAAATGTATGAACAGACTTGCAATATTGTATTTGTTGTTTATTTATGTATTTCTTTGTATTGTGTCAGTGCCTTGAGGCAATTGTACTAGACAACGGCCAAATACATTATCAAAGCAGTGGATGTGGTCTATCTTGACTTCAGTAAAGCATTTGACACAGTCTCCCACAGCATCCTTACAGCGAAACTGAGAGAGTGAGGTCTGCATGATTGGGTAGTGAGGTGGACTGCGAACTGGCTGAAGGAAAGAAGCCAGAGA